>NW_010158800.1:0-21445 GCF_000695765.1 Mesitornis unicolor | reverse complement strand
TCTTTCTTATCAGAGGCAGTCCTGAGGCGTGAGCTTCATGTCAGAGGTCATGGTATTAGCATGAAGATGAACTACTAAATCACTTCTTGCCTTCCCTTTGCTCACTTCTTCAAGACAACGTATACTTATAGCTAGACATTCATCTTGGGATTCATGTCAGAGTAGTTTCACAGGAGGAAGGAGGGAGGCATAGATGTGAAGATAAGGACTTTAAGTTTACTTTTCCTGTGGGTACTTCACTGTTACATTTGAGTTTTACTTGACTCGAGACATGCTATTATCAGAATTATTACTGTTCCTGACTCACAGTGGAATGCTGTTGAATGTGTAGCTGTAAAAAATGAAGCATTGCCTTCTCACTTATGTTTGACGCAATATTCAGATCCAGGTTTTAAAACAAACACCCAATCCACAAAAGAAAAATTTTAAATTAAAAAAATCAACCAAACAAGTAACATAAACCCCATGTTACTCAAAAAGAACATCAAACATTAACAAACATTAAGTTTATTTCTGGAGAGGGATAATTAAGGCATAATTTACAAATTAAAGAGGATGGAAATGATAGCAAAAACACAAAAGTCAACAGAACATTAACACAAAATCAAATAAAAAAAACTACAGAAGTTTCACAAGCCATACGCCTTCTTACCTGTTTGATGATCCACTTCTCTACAGAATATCACTTTAGTTTTCTAATGGCAACCAAGAGTACACTTTCACCAGGATTCTTCATGGGTTAGCAACTGCCTGGGACTGGAGTCTGGAAGAAGTGGGGCTACCCTGGGGACCATAATGACAGGGCCATGTGACCAGGGCTTGTTCCACTGCCCCAGCCCTCACGGGGAACAAGTCAAGGATAGGATGGGACCTTGACCCACAGGTAGCCACCAGGGTCCATGTCCACACCAACAGGATCCATGGCCATAAACATGACATAAGCATTCCTGTGACACTGCAGCTCAGGTGGACACCAAATGTGAGATCTCCTCAACTGCTAAAGAGCAGTTCCTCAAAGAAGGAACAGCTGTTGCTCAGTCATCTTCTAAGTTTCTTCATTAAAGCTTTTCTCAGCAATGGAGCTGAGTTTGGACAGCCAACAAACTCACAGAAGACAGAAGTGGGCTCAGGGTCCTGACAAATGTTGATCTTGACTTCTTTTCTGTGGAAGTCTGTTCAAAATTTTTTACAGAAAAGCTAGAAGACAATGCTAACTTTACACAAAACAAGAAAATAAAATGTAAAGTCAATTCAAGATATTCAAATAATCTTAGCTGTCAAAACCTAATTCATGCCTCTGCTGTGTATAATTCACTTTTTTTGGGAATAATACAACCCCAATATAAATAAAATTTAGTTGTAGGAGTCAAATGCCCACATTCAACTGCATGTAAATGGACAGACAAGTTGATATGCACTTATACTACCTATACATTTTACAGGCATTTTTTAGTGATGCAGACAGCTGATTTCTTTTTGCTTACATTAATACATTAATATGGTAGGAGTATATTTTATTCTTCCATTAGAAGACTATGTCCAACAAGTTTGTTATTTTATTGTATTCTCCTTTCAAATTGCATATGTATTTTTACTATTCTTTGTTTTCCAAGAGTTTGCTCTGTTCAGTCTAACTAAATGAAGAGTGATTAAGACTGATGTCCACAAGTACATTAGGAAGGTAAATACCAGTAATGTTCTCCATCTGCCTTTCGGCTGTGTTAGCTGAAGCAAGAAATAGCCAGCCACAAAAGACCATGAGGGGTTGACCTTGGACTTCAGCCAGATGCTCACCTAATTACTTTCTTATTCTCCTCCCCAACAAGACATGAAGGGTAAAATAAGGTAGAAAAGCTCATGAATAAAGATAAAGACAGGGACATCACTTGCCGATTACCATCATGGGAAAAACAGACTTGACTTGGGACACCTGGATGCCTGAATCCCCATAGGATATCTTCATTAATAGTCTTGATGGTGGAATTGAGCGCACTCTTGGCAAGTTTGCTGATGAGATCCAGCTGTGTGGTAAGGCTAATGTGGCAGAGGGAAGGGATGCCATCCAGAGGGACCGGGAAAAGCTGGAGAAGTGGGCCCAGGTGAACCTCATGAGGTTCAACAAGGCCAAGTGCAGGGTCCTGCACCTGAGTAGGGGCAATCCTCATTATTGGTGCAGGCTAGGAGATGATGTGATAGAGAACAGCCCTGCAGAAAAGGACATGAGGGTACTAGTGGGTGAGAAGCTGGACATGAGCAACCAGTGTGCATCTGCAACCCAGAAGGCCAACTGCATCCTGGGCTGTATCAAAAGAAGTGTGGCCAGTAGATCAAGGGAGGTGATTCTGCTCCTCTACTCTGCACTGGTGAGACTTCACCTTGAATACTGCATCCAGCTTTGGAACCCTCAAGACAAGAAAGATGTGGACCTGTTGGAGGACGCCCAGAGGAGGGCCACAAAGATGGTCCAAGGGCTGAAGCACCTCTCTTATGAGGACAGGTTGAGAGAGTTGAGGTTGCTCAGCCTGGAGAAGAGAAGGCTCTGGAAGGACCTTATAGTGACCTTCCAATACCTGAAAGGTGCCTATAAGAAGTCTGGGGAAGAACTGTTGTTATGGTTTAAAGGTTAAAAGCCTGAAAGGGAAGGACAGGTGGTGTCTGTAGGACCCTGGGTGTCCGAGATCAATACTGTTCCCTCCCCTTTCCGGCCACAGTCTATAAAATACCGAGGAGGCCTGAGGTTTTTGTGGGCTTCTCCTGGCTTCCTGGACTGCTTCCTGTTGCATCTTGGGACGGCTGGGCCTACCTCCACGTGCTTAGCAGCATCCACCACCACCCGCTTCCCGGCACCACTGCAGTCCCTGGTGACGAGTCACAGCAGTTGCAGCGGCTACGAGGCACTGCTCGGACATTTCCACTCGAGACTACTGGGTTTTTTTTTATATAGTTAAATATCCTTTGTCCCTTATTAATTCTCTTTTCCTTTCTCCTGTTGTTTTTCATTAAACTTGTTACAGTTTTAACTTCCAACCCTGTGCGAAACAATTTTTTCTCTATTCCCTTTTTTCTTAATCCTCCCCTGGAAGGGTAGGAACAATAGAGAGAAAATCCTGCTCCCTGAGCCTTAAATGGAGACACTGTTCACTAAGGTATGTAGCAATAGGATGAGGGGTAATGGTTTTAAACTAGAAAAGGGTAGATTTAAGTTGGATATTAAGAAAAAGTTTTTCAATATGAGGATAGCAGATCACTAGAACAGGTTGCCCAGAGAGGGGGTGGAGGTCCCACCCCTGGAGGTATTCAAGGTCAGGCTTGGTGGAGCTCTGAGCAACCTGATCTAGTAACAATATGCCTGCTTATTGCAGGGGGGTTGGACTAGACAACCTTTAAAGGTCCCTTTCATCCCAATACATTCTATGTGGTGGGAGTGCTGTGGGCCTCCAAGATTCCAGAGACCCCATGTCACCTGAGTCACCATGTGTTGTGGAGGTGGCACAGGTAGGCACAGATTTCTGAGTGCCCTCAGGGATGCTGGTGTCCAAGATGAGGCAACCATGGCCTCTTTTCACAGAGGTCACTCCTGCTGCCAATACCTGGACACCTACAACCAACGCAATTTCAAATGTAGATTCAGAGTCTGATGTCTAATACTCACTGAAGTACAGCCCATTTGTGTTAACTGGGTCCAGAAATAGACAGGTTTTAAACAGAGTTGATTAGTTTATATAGAGAATTATGCAATAATACTGTCAGTGGCAGACTCTCCTGTACTGTATTAGTAAGGGTGTCGGCAGTTTCGTAAAAAAAGCTCTGGCTGGCATAACTACAGTGTTACTCCACAGTGGTACTAGACACTGAAATACAGACATAAAGTTAGGTCAGATTAAAAAACAGTTAACACTTGTAATTCTAAATTACTTTTAATTCCTTGCTTTGTGCAGTATTAAATACTCAGAATAAAGAATACAAGATACTGCCTTTCACTTTCCATATATGAATTAGCGTATTTATTAGTAAGAATGAAAAAGTTTTTATTAAGTGTGGCTTACTTTGATTTAAAAAAAGGATAATATTCATAACAACCCTTACCACTTAAAAATATATTGTACTTTACTGAACAATATAAAGTGTTCTTCCTAAAATACTCTTTCTGTAGAATTGTTTGAAAATCAGGGTTTATGTTGTGTGAAATTTTCTAGTTGGTTTATGTACATATTTATAATCTGAATCAAACCAAGAAATAAGTCTCAAAAAATGAAAGACGCTTACACCTCTGAGGAACTTCTTTCATATCAACCTCAACTCATGCTAGATACATCCATGGAATTCCAAACTATGTGGACTAAATAGATGAGGAAAAAAAAAAAAAATTACCATGAGGAAGTTAAACACTGGAACAGGTTACCAAAAGGGGCTGTGAGATGTCCATCCTTAGAGGTGTTCAGGACTCAAGTAAACAAACTCCTGAATAACCTCATCTATTAGACTTTGAAGGAGGTAGGACTAGTTGGCTTCTCAAGATCCACTGCAAAAGGAATATTGACTAAGAATTTTTTTAATGACCATAGAAATGTCATGCAAGTGATTGTCCATTAGGCATTTGCAACATATTGCAAACTAAAAAATGAAATTAAGATTATCAGAATGACTGTTTGCTGGTTACTATATTATCCTGATTGAAGAATGTAGATAAAAAGGAAGCTCAACTACCATCAAAATGGTTTTGTAGGTCTACAGCCACCACTTCTACGACTTTTTAAGCCACAATAAAAGGTTATCCAGAAACAGATAGGTGCTTTTCTTTACTGAATGGAGACTGCTGTTCTCTCTAATCATCTTTTGTATCTCCTATATCTTTGCTTAAGTATTGTCAAAAGTCATGTTGCAACACTTCATTGTCTAAAACCCATCTTATCTATAATAACAGCCGGTCATTTTGTAATTTGTTCATTTAATGCCCTTAATTCCTATACGTTGAATAATGTTTTTACAATCTGAGTTGTGCTATCATTGCTTTTTCCTTTTCACAGAAAATCAAAATTAGTATTAACCTTTCAAATGCACATATAGTTAAATTGCAAGCAAGATCTCATCATATCTGTCTTTGTCATCAAAACCCAATATGGAATATTTTCTTTCCAAACCAGATTTTTGCACTTCTTCATTTCATATGGAATATAAGGGTTTTTGTTTTTTCAGTAAATATTTATTTGAGAAAAATACATTCACATTATTATGCACTATAATTGAAACATAGGCTTTCTTCCTACAGTTCCTGTACTCTTACCTTTTTGCCCTGATAAAATGATCTATGACAGCTGTCACAGCAAAGAGATCAGTTACCATACAGTGATGCTGAAATATCTAATTTATCATAGCAATTTATTTGCTAACTGAAAGATTGCTCTTTCATGAGGCCATGGGACCTAATTTTCAATCATAGTTCATTATTGGTCATACATGATTATTGGTTTATGAAAATTGCAGCACTATTAGCCCACACATGCTTTTTAAAATTGAGGTTAGATTTTAGACTAAGTAGAATATTACTAAATATTTTTTTGAAAATTTGTAGCTCAGGCCTTTATTGATGGTCTTACTCAAAATGTGGAAAAACATTAACTTAATTTTGACATTGTATATCATTAAATGCAATTCTTAATTTGATCAGAAATTTTTTAGATTAAGTAAAAACAAAGCAAAGCAAGGAGAAACAATATATGGTAAGATTCAGCATTATTTACAGACAATGCAATATGTGCTAAATTACCCTATTATTCATTAACCCTGGTAAATCTACAAATGTGCTTTATGTTCAACATCTGTTCACATATTTCTGAAGTCTGAGGCTAACTACAGAAAATATAGATATGCTGATTTAGCACTTAAATCTAAAAGTTAAGATGACAGAGCATAGTTTGTAATTTTCAGAGGCAAATCCTTTAGAAATATCTGAATACTGCAAAATGCATTTTAATAAATACACTTTTGATCACACACTATATGAACAAAAGTATAACATTTGTAAACTCTCCCATCCAGAAAAATTATGCTTAGGTGCAGGTAACTATGAAGTTTGTATTTCTCATAAATTGTGCCATGTACAGACGGTTCCAGTGCTTTCTTAGCAGCACATCAAAAATACATTAACATGTTCCAATAATTAATAACAAGGAAAAGAAGAAAGAACCAATTTTCCAGATTATTAGTTATTAGCACAGTCAGAGGATGAAAACTTTGAAATCCTTAACAGATATTTAGATACATTTGTTCAACATGTTTCTTATCACAGCACAGTTCTTGAGGCACAAAGTATTACACCAAGAAGTCTTCCTGTTTCCTCCTTCCCCATAGTTTAAAATTCACTTTGCATATTTTTCCCTGTCAGTTGTTTTTGGTTTTGTTTTTTATTTTAAAGAGATATTAATTACTGTTTTCATTTAAAACCAAAGACATCTTCAACCTCATTTACTATTCTGTTCTGGTGATGTACGTTTTAATGATCGCACACATCTTCTACAGCTTTAAATTTGCCTGAATTTAAGAAATCAGGAGAGAAGATACGCATAGATTTTACTGTCTGAAGGCAGAAACAAGAGGCAACACAATTTCCTGTATCTGCTGAAAGAGAAAAGAAGAAGAAAAACAAAAAGGCTTCCTTTTTTACTCCTCTATGGCTGAAATCTACTCCTACTGCAAATTGCATAAACTTTCCCATTGGTTTCACCACATCACTACCCTACAGCCTTCTATAAAGTCATTCAATGCACCCTGGAATAAGACAGAAGTCTCACATTGACATTTTTGAGATCTTTCCATGTGAATGAAGTGAGCATTTGAACAGAATCCAACCACTGTCTTTTTTCTGTGACTGATTAAATCAGTTCTGAATAATTAAAGGGTCTGAAGTGCAGAAAGGGGCATTTGATGTCTCACTGAGAACTCTTATGCAGTGCTAGTAATCAATAATGAGTGGAGAAACATCTGATGGAAAACTGCACCATATAGGGAGACATGTAGGAAAACCTCTTTTTTGCTTAAAGATACTGTGCTTTTTATTATTTCAAGACTCCAAAAGGAAAAACAAAACAAATCAAAACAAAACAATACAATATCTATGAATGCCAGCTTTTTATCTTCTAACAAATTCATGCTTAATAACAGATTTTATATTACCTTTCTTGCTTTAAAAATGCTTTGAGGGATGAAAATAAAAGAAACTGCATTTCTATTTAAAAGTCTCTAGGGAATACAGATTAGACAGTTCCAAAAGACTTCTATATAGTCCTTCAAACAAACATCAGACAGCACAGGAAAAATAAACAAGTTATGGGATCAGTCAAGAGGAACAGTCTGTCATTCAAAATGTTTGTCTTTCACACATTTAATCATGTACTATGTCTATCTGACCTTTGATGTTACAATATAAACATCATATAGTAATTACTAAACCATTCTCATATGGAAATTACAGAGTACATGTACTGGTCTGTTTCTCTCCATTGACTGTAAAAGGTTTTGAGGTGACTAATTCAGCTATCAGCTATCACTGGTCTGAAGCTAGGAGAGATGAGTCCCAAGCTCAATGTATACCTGAAAACAAAAACATGCAGAGGAAAAAAAGCCCCACAAACAACCTGCATTATAATGTCACATTCTGCTCACTAAGAAATAGCGATAGTTACACGTTGCATTTGGGATCTTGTGACATTAATGGCAGTGGGCATGAGGTTCAGAAGTGCATACTCACAGACACCCGAATTAGTGGAGTTGGATAAATTACAATTCTGAATCATAGATCCCTGTCCTGAATAGGTCCCAGAAACACAAAATACAATTTGATACATTTTTTTATTATTAATTTTCCATATCTCTGAAAACATTACTGCTGTCCTCAAAACACAAACTGATAATGTAACAAAGTTTTGTGTTCTACATCTTCCTCCTTTTGTTTTCTTGTTTTCATTTTAAAATGATACTAAATTATGTATGTAAAAGATGCCCATTAGTTGAGAGGATATATAGGTTTATTTCTCCACTCTCCTTTACCTTACTAAATGATTGATTCACAATCATTAATTACTATCACATAGAATTTTAAACCTTTATGGAAAATTGTGTATCTCTATGAAATATTCTGTGTGTGATAAATGTATTTGGTTTTCTGTGAAGGGTTTTTTGGTTGTGTCTTTGGTAACGAGGGAAGGGCTGTGGAGATAACCCTTTAAGAAGCTACCTGAAAAGCTCCCCCTTTTCCTTTGTCAGACCCACCTTTGACCAGGGTCACGCCAATCAGCCCCTCTGTGAATTCATGTATTTAAGGGGGATGCAGGGCATGCTTCTCTCTCTTTCTGGCACTGGCCTTGACCAGTGCTGCCCCAGGTGCTGGTGATGCGGCCCCGGCCCTGGCCCTGGCCCCGGCCCTGGCCCTACCTGGCTGGACTTGGCCAGCCCTGACCATAACTTAAGCTTAAGCTCCATTGCAGCTTCATCCTGAAAAAGAGAGAGAGAGAGCTGGGAGCTCCATAACCATCAGAAAAGACCTGCACTAGAGAAAGGAGTGGGGCCCGAGGAGAACAACTTTGAAGAACACCAGGGTCGGTTGAAGGAAACAAAGGAGAGGGAGGAGGATGCAGAACCCAGGTTTCCCTTCTTGCAACCCGTGGCAAGAGCCGGGTTCACTGGCCTGCAGCCCGTAGAGTTCACCGGTGGGGCAGGGCCACATGAGCAGGTGACTACTCCTGAAGAAGCTGTGACTCTGGGCAGTGTGTGCTGGAGCATTTCCTGTGTGAGGGAAACTGCAGCTGTGGGCAGACCCATATTGGACTTTTGAGGACTTTTTTCCCTATGGAAAGGGGAGGCCACATGGAAGCAGAGAAAGAGAGTCTGGGCTGAGTCTTCTTACTCCAGAGGAGTACATGGCACGAAAACCAACTGCAACCCCCGCTCCCATCCACCTGCACCTCAAGGTGAAGAGTGGAGGGGGAAGGTCAAGAAACCGGGAACAAAAGCTGAGCCCAGGAAGAAGGGAAGGGTGGGGGGAGGAAGTTGTTTTGACTTTAAGATCTGGCTGTATCTCCCATTGTTCTACTCTGATATTTGTAACAAATTAAAATTGTTTTGTTTTTATTCCTTATGATGAGTCTGTCTTTTGCCTGTGACCTTTTTTTAAGCAGTGAGAAGCCCTCCCAGTCCTTATTTTGACTAGCTCTGTTTGGGGCATCGTGGTGTTCAGTTAGGCACAGAGCCTAAACAATGACAATACATCACACCTGGCTATGTCAGCACGCATTGTTATATTGAATTATTAGGTTGGTGTACTTCATTAAATTGAGTTGTTTTTAGAAGTTCTCTCCACTTTTTCTCCATGCCTTTTTTTAAAGTTTTGTCCCAGAATTCCTCTAAAAATTCTTATTCTTTCAAGCAATTCTGAAATGCTAGCATGTTTTGTTTCTGAGATATTTTATCCTTTTTCTGTAAGTAACTTTTCCCTTAAATTGATTTAGACTTTTTCCATTGATTTGCCTTTCTGTTTTGTTAGTCTAACAATTCTCATAACATTACTGCTAGCAGAATAGAAAATCAGAAGATTTTTTTAGCAGAAATATCTCTAGGCATGTTGTTGGACTTCTAAGTTGGGAGCATATGCTCTTTATTTAGTTGCTGCAGAGAAATAGATTCTACTTGAGCACAACTCGACATCAAAGCCCTGGAACAGAGTCTGATCTAAGTACCCAGAGTAGAGGACTGCTGGAGATCATAATGACTCTATATCAAGCACTTGGCCTTTAATTTTCAAAGAAAATCAGTTGCAGAGATGGAATTCTGCATTCAGATGCCAGTGTACACACAACTGGGGTGTGTAACTGGATGTGCTACATGGGAATAAATCCCATATTCCATATGCCAGAAGTAACTTCAAAAAACCTAAGATAGATTCCTAAACTAGATGGCATAAATATGCTTTTATCTAGTATGTCCTTCTAGGCACTCAGAGACACATAAATATTTTAACTGTTTCTGCTGTGATTCTGAAATTTTAAAGGCCAATTACATTCATTTTCAGCCTGTAGAAGATGTATACAAACCTGTACAAAACAATGAGAAATTGTACATGTATACCTGAATCAACTTTTATCACACTGCAAATTATCTTACAGGCAAGAAATGAACACATCTTTTACGCAAACACAAGAATTAACACTTTTCATTCAAATTATTTAATTATTCCCAATTCTTATTAATAAATCAGTTAAAAGTATTGTGCACACAGACTTTCTAGTATCTTCCTCTGTTGCCATTGCTATACTCACCTTTCTAAGCACATGCAGTCAGGGGTCAAGAGCCTTTTTTCCTGCCATGGGATATTGTGGTGGGTTGCCAGTATCCACAGTTCTTTGTAAAGAGGAATATGGTGTCAGTAGTGGTGGTAGTTAATTTTCTTTCTTCTTCAGTCTTCCACATGTTGTTCTTTTTCATGTTTCTAAATGGTCTGTTGCTAACACTTCCTATTGCCAGCTGCACAAATTTAGTTTCAATGAAGTTTTATTAAACCTCTCCCATAGGTGGTACGATTCCTTGGTACAGTTGCATAAAGTTAAGCTGAAGCTACAAGCATGGTAGAAGACAGTCATCAGATTGTTTTGCAAAGTGGTTTTAAAGCTAAAATTAAGCTGAAAGAAAATCAAGAATAGGCAGGTCCACAAAGGCCTGAAAAGCCATTAACCCATATATTGCTGAGTTGCTAAAAGAACTGTGGTGAGAGAAAAACTGAAAACAGTCCATCTCCTATTTTGCAGTGCTATACTTTTGATTGTTCTTACATGTCCTCCAAAGTCTTATAGAATTCAAGATCTCATCACCTGTATATGGCTTTTGTAATAAATTTCCATCTTCTGCTTCATTATTTTGAGTCTTCATTTTGATGTTTTCCTACCTACAGTTAACCTTTCTCTGAAGGTAGCTATTTACTTCCCTTCTGCCCATAAATCCTTAATCCACTTACCCCACTGAATTCTCTCTGAATAGCTAAGATTCTACAAGTGTAATTTATCTTCTTTAACCTAGGCTTTAACAAGTTAGTTTTTTGAGATTGAGCTACTTATCTAAAGATCTTCTTAGAAGCCAGAGATAGACAAGCAATATTCCACTTCTGTCTAGTGGTACACTCATCTAGTATTGAATGGTAGTTATGTACCATTGAATCAACAATATAAAAAGACCTTACACATGTTAGTTTATGTTGTTTCTCTCTGCAGTGTGTCTAAAATAATGTAAGGATTGTTTTACAATTCAGCAGAACAGTGTTTTTCTAGAATTAAATCAAGGATATATCTTGCATGTGTTTGGGATAGCCTCAGGGCACATAAGAATGCTTGAACAGGAAAAAACAAAAAAACAAATAGAAGCCAACACATAAATATACTCATAAAATGAATCTATAATATTTTAGTGTTGTCAAGTTATTGTATTAGATTCTCCATAGTCTAATTTAGTTAAATATACCTTATAAGTAGAGCTCTTGAAACTTTTATTTCCTTTCAGATCTTTCATCCAAAACACCAACTCCATACTGAGTTTCTCTTATGAAGACTCAGCATGTGAAAACTTCTGATTTTAAATATAAAGTTTAAAAGGAGAAATCTATATATGTTTCCATAGACTTCTAAATGCATTTTTTCTTCATATATACTTAGACACAGTGTTGAAGTATTCAACTCTACATATTCTTATGCATTTGAGTGCTCCTGTCAGTAGTGATTTCATGGGTTTATGCTTTAAAACAGGGAAGAGACACAAATCTACCATTTAAATACTTCTCTTTTTCAGAAGTTCTTCATAATTTATAATCTTTTTTTGTTTCTTGAGTATATGACAAAAGCAAACTTGTTTTTTTTAGTAATTTAACACTATTTTGTGTGTCCCATCTTGTATCTTTAAGTTTTCACAAAACTGCAGAATCACAGAATGGTAGGGATTGGAAGGGACCTCTGAAGATCATCTAGTCCAACCTCACTCCTAGAGTAGAATCACCTAGAGAACTTCACACAGGAACACATCCTGGTGGGTTTTGAATGTCTCCAGAGAAGGAGACTTCACAACCTCTCCGGGCAACCTGTTCCAGTGCTCTGTCACCCTCAGAGTAAAGAATTTTTTCCTTTTGTTTAAGCTGATCTTCCTGTATTCCAGTTTGTGAGCATTGCCCCTTGTCCTGTTGCTGGGCAAAACTGAGAAGAGTCATAGAATCAGACTCACACAGAATATTAGGAGTTGGAAGGGACCTCGAAAGATCATCTAGTCCAACCCCCCTGCCAGACCAGGATCACCTAGACTAGGTCACACAGGAACACATCCTGGTGGATTTCGAATGTCTTCAGGGAAGGAAATTCCATAACCTCTCTGGGCAGACTGTTCCAGTGCTCTGTAACCCTCACAGTGAAAACATTTTTCCTTATGTTCAGGTAGAAGCCCCTTTGCTCCAGCTTGCTCCAATTCCCTCTTGTCCTATCATTTGGCATCACAGAGAAGAGCCTGGCTACTTCCTCCTGACACTCGCCCTTTACAAATTGATAAGCATTAATGAGGTCACCCCTCAGTCTCCCTTTCTCCAAGCTAAAGAGACCCAGCTCCCTCAACCACTCCTCATAAGGGAGATGCTCCACTCCCTCAATCATCTTTGTGGCTCAGGTCCCATATGCCTGACACCCACCCTTTATATATTTATAAGCATTAATGAGATCCTCCTTCAATCAGTTTTTTCACTTGTGAATTATTATTAATTTATCATAACATAGAAGAGGCTTTTCAACATCTGCCAGTACTGGTAAAACATGTATCCCATTAGCTTCAGTGTAAGTACATTTACAACAAAGCTAGTTGTGACTGTGAAAATAACACCTCTAAATTTTTATTGCCTTTTTACCAAAATTGTTAGATTGAAGTATGTGATCTCTAAAAAGGTTGCTAAGGTAAGAAAAAATAAACAGAAAATAGAAAAAAATAAATTTAATAAAAACCAACATAATGTTTGAGATTCAAATGACGAAAGGGAAGATTTACAGAGAAAGAAAGAAAAATACATGTGTAGGAGCTCTGGTTTTGTTTTGTTGTTGGTTTTTTTTTTTGTTTTCTTTTCCTGATGCAATATTTATTTTTTTATAACACAGACTGTCACTGTAATATAAAGCCTCTGTTAGTTTTGACAGCAATAATTCAGTGATACTCACACTTTCCTTTGGGGACAGATTCATTGAATATTTACTGGAGGCATTCAGACACCTGCAGCAAAAGTCACAACATTTCTAACAGCAATATATAGCTTAATAATACCCTATTTTTCACTTAGAAAATTACCATATTTTACAACAAAAATTTAACCATAGGGAATTTTTTAGCACTGGTGAGTAGAAATATCAGCAGCAGTATCTTGAGGGAACTTGAGTAATGAAAAAGGCCACGAGACACCATCCATGATATTGGAGTTGACATCATATTATGCCATAAGCTCTGCTTGTATGAAATATGTGCATTGTGACTTTGGGGTAACCAGAGATATACTTGAGCCTGCAATGGAACTTCCACTATAACTTAAAGGTTTTATTTTCTAATTCTACTATCAGAATTTCTTCTAAAATAGATTTTTTTCAGCAACTTATTGGGATGTTACAAACAAACAAACAAACAATTTTCAAACAAACAACAGGTTTTCCTGACTCCGTTTTTCCCCCATTTATTTATTTAATGATTTTCTAAGAAAGATGTATAAAATATTTATTTTTTTAAAATTGGTGACTTCCTTTTTGCAAATATGAAAAACTGTATTTCATGTTGGATTGTACATAAACTAAACAATAAAGAGATATAAATCTTTTTTTTTCTTCTAGTCATGAGCAAGGATGTACATCCAAATATATGTTATTGTCTTGAGCTGCACACTGAGCTAGCAGCTACAGGGTGGAGCTGATAATTCATAAACATGAATTAGCACATTGAACTGTAAGCCAGTGCTGGGATGAGCCAGCCAATTTCAGCTCAGCTTTTGTCCTAGAGGAAGGCATTTTATCTTACAGAACTGCCAAAGGTGATTTTAAAGTAGCAGAACTGCCCATGTCTCTTGTTTTGGAGTCTATGTGAAGGCAGTTTCAATGCAGACCATATTTTTGTTAAAATGATTAAGGCTGGGATTCCTCTGCCATAATGTGGGGTTGTGGATTAAACCTGGTAGGCATCTATCCCCCACAGAGCTACTCACCCACTCTTTGCTAGTGGGATGGGGGAGAAAACCAGAAGCGTAAAAGTAAGAAAAATTGTAGGTTAAGATAAAGATGGTTTAATAGGTAAAGCCAAAGGTGCACATGCAAGCAAAGCAATATAAGTAATTCATTCACTCTCATCAGCAGTGTCTCAAAGAGAGAGATGCACTTCACTCACAATAGAGAAGCACCATTAAACTTTATTGATATGAAACAGTGAGTTAACAATGTTCAATGGTAAATGCAACAGTGGTTTAACAAGATCTAACAGCAAGATACATGATTACTTTGAGTATAGAGGACAGGGTTGGACAAAACTGGTAGGGAGATCTTCCTTTCGAGTCATGAGGTTCAGAAAGGACTTCCTTGCATTCTAAACTCCTTCTCAGAAAAGTGCCTAGATGTGTCTGGATCCAGACTTGGTCAGCTATTCACGTCCAAAGGATTGTGTATGTGCAATAAGTCTTTTATATCTTAGCAAAGATTACAAAGTTTCATTGTGTTTCTTCTGAATTCACTTACTAAGTATCTGATGCGATAGTGATTATCTCAAGCTAGAGGAGGTGTGTCCCTACTCAAGAGGAGATCCTGGTGTGCAACCTGCTGCCATTCAGGAGTGCTCAAAGGGCTCTGGGCTGTCCACTATGGAGTAAGATGATTGATTTATAGTAATATTTGTATATCAGCAAGACATCTGTGTCACTGTTCTAGATAGCTCTTGGCTACTATGTTGCCATATGTCTCTCCAAAGTTCAACTTAAGCTGGATACAGCTGTGACAACTGCCACTGGTATTTATTGCTTAAGTGGCAAGGGGAGGAGCACACCACTACAGTCTACTCCATGACTATCTGCATGAGTATAGTCAATTCATCTTACCTTCACAGAGAGGTGGCATGGTCACCTCTTCCACTATGGCATAAATACTATATGAATAGTTTGTGCATTAATAAATCTATGGTAAGTAGATAGTGAAGCACTGCTATTTGTTATGCATTAATTTGATGTTTTGGATGTTTCAAGTTGGATTATTTGTTTTGTCATGTATAAAGCTTTTATATACAACATGATTATAAGCAGTAGGGATGTTAAAGTTAGAGTTAATAAAATCACAACTGGGTGAAGCATGAAATTAAAAACTCCTATTGCTCTCAGAGACCATCCAAGCAACGTTTTTCACCAATGGTGTTCTCCAGCCTCTTTCCAAGACATACTGTATCTCTTCTGTGTCATATTGAATGATGATTAGAGATTTGTGTCCACTGTTTCAGGTATATTCTAGCAGTTGACACAGGTCACCAAGTAGTAGTGGTTTCTTCACCAATATATGATTCATTCTGATGGAGGTAAGCAATAAATCTTGACTCAATGTATAATTTGATTGTAACAATTGATAAGATGTAACAGAAGGTTCTTGTAATTTTACTAAAGTTATAAGCACAAATATTTGAGTGATTACTTGTATCTACAGTAGTGTTATCTATGAACATAAAATCATAAAGGGTTCTCATACAAACACATTCTTTTCCAATATACACAAGTACAGTTTTAGGGTTTTCATTCAGAAGTATTTCTAAAAGTCAAACATTTTGTTCAGTGTCAAGAGAAATTTCCCGGGCTTTGTTATGGTTTAAAGGCTAATAGGCTGAAAGGGAAGGACAGGTGGTAGTTATAGGACCCTGAGGGGTCAGAAAGCAGCATTTTTACCTCCCCTTTCCAAGCACAGTCTAAAACCCAAGAAGGCCAGAAGTTTTGGAGGAACTCTTCCCTCTTGCTTGGGCTGCCTTAGGTCATGTTCTCTGGATAGCTGGGCCTGCCTCCACATGTTTGGTGGCATCCACCACAATCCACTCCTGGGCATGATTGAAGTCTTTTGTGGTGATCCAAGGCAGCCACAAAGAACTTCTCAGACATTTTTACATGGGACTGCTGGGTTCAGGTTTTGTATATAGTTGCATAACCTTTGTCCCTTATTAACTGATTTTTCCTTTCCCCTGTTTTTCATTTGATGCATCTCTTCTTTATTCCATTTTTATCCTCCCCTGGGAGAGTGGGAGGCAACAGAGGGAGAAATTTTACTCCCTGTTTCATTTGGGTTTACCCTAAGCCCTAAATGGAGACAGCCTTTGATGGTGTTAACCTCACAAATAAATCCTTTTTGTTCCCATACAACACATGCCTTAACATCAATAGTTTGCCATTTGTTTCTGTTTCATTGGGCCCATGCTCTCTTTTCAAATGGATAAAGTATAGCTCCATTGTGATTTAATTCTAGTGCAATTATTTGGTACATGGTGTATACCAAAACATTGTGCATTGCTAAGACAAAAACTGTGGTCTTGTTGATGGGGTCATAAGTAACGTTGACTAAATATCATCAGGATTGGAATTCCTTTTCAAATTCAGTTGCATTATCCCAAATTATCTTTAGAATTTCAGTGGGTAAAGTGCCCTCTTCACCTTCTCTTAAAATTGCGGCTACCATAGTTTGCATCCACAGTTGAGCCTGGATACAAGAGGTAGGGAAACATTATTTTGGGCTGCACCAAGTGCATCCACAATCAATTGGTGGTCCCTTTCATTAATTCGTTCCTACTGAGACAATATATCAGATAAAAGCCATTGGTTACTTCTCAATGCTAACAGAGAAGACCACAATGAATGTTCTAATTTGTTTAAATCACTTGGTGTTCTGCTTAGTTTATTAACAAGTATGTTGGCATCTATACTATTTAAGACTCCCAATCCTGTCCCTGTGATACAAGTCACATCTCTCTTTGTTTGTCTTGGAGAGATGATGATTCACCTGTGTAACCATGCTAAGCATCCTGCATGCTAAGGAATTGTATAAATAGGTCGGTTTGATTGTAGAGACAGTAATTTGCATCAGTAGTTCTACTCATTTAAGAGATGATGATGAATTAAGTAACACTCACTGTTGGCTTGTATTTTTGATTACTTACAGTCCAATTTCAGAAATTTTTGAGGATAGAGTTTTCATATCCTTTATTGTCAGTGGAATTTTCTCATCCTTTATAGCTGGGGCATTTGTTGTTGTGCTAGGCTCAATAATCTCTATTTTAAATTTAAATGCTAGTCCTATGCTACAACAAGCCCAGAGGTAGACTACTAAAACAGATTGTGCTAAGGTAAAATTGTACCAACAGCCTCATCTTTCAAAGCCATGAAGTTTCCTTTTGCTGTTGGGTTTAATATAACGTTGTTATAATCTGAGATGTCTTCTCATGGGAAGACTCATTGATCATCTGGCATCCAATTTTAATTTTTTTCCCTAATGTTCCCCGAAGTTGGAGAACTTTATCATCAGCTTCATCTCTATCCCAGCTCCATTTGTTTCCTAAGTATTTTTCAATTCTGTGCATGATCGTGGTGGAAAGCTCACTAGGTGTACTCCCATAGTCCTGGTGTGCTTTACAGAAACTTGAGACCATGGCCATTCTAGGGTTCTTTAACCACAAGTTAAGAGAAGCAGTATTGTTAGGATTTGGAACAATAACATGAATGCAGCATTTCTGCTTGTCATCCTGTGGAGTGCTGTAAGAGAAAATAGTGACTTGTTTTGGTTGAGAGAGTTTGAACAGGTTACCCGTTAAAAAGAAGGAAAAATCCATTCTGCACTAATTCTATATTTTGCACCACTGCTATTGGTAGCTTCCAGGAAACTGAATCACAAGATTGAGTAAAAGTCATAGGCACAGAACCAATAGTTGGTAGATTGACCATCACAGGCTGTCCTGGCTGTAATGTTGTTGGATATTCTATTTTCCTAGTAGATAGAGCACTAAGCTCAGTTTTTACAGAGAGTGCTTGGCAACCAATAGGCTCATATTGATTATGTAATTAATGGGCTGCACTGGGAAGTCATGTATCCCATTGAACCTCGTGTGGTTTGAGATACCTTTTCAATAAGCCATTAGCTCTTTCTACCATCCCATTTGATTGACGGCAGTATGGGGTGTGGAATACCCATTTAATTCCCTCTTGTTTTGCCCAATCTTGCACATCTTTGCATGAAAAATATAAGCCATTATGACTGTGGATAACGTAAAGAGTAGGTAGATTTGAAAACCAAAATTATAACCCTCATACTGTATTTTGCCCATCAACTTTCTGACATAGTCATCATAAGCAGTCCAGAGACTAATTCTACTACTATGAGGATGTATCAATATCCCACAGAGGATTTGATTGATCCGATATAATCAATTTTCCATATGGATCATAAGTTCTACCTTCATTGATATATAGAGATGGCAATTTAGCAGGATTATCTGCTTGTACTTTCAATCTACACTGGGGACATTCTGTGAGAATAGTTTCAGAAGTTTTCCTGTTTATAGGCCAGAGTTGACTCTGCACAGCCAAGTAAAGAGCTTCTTTACCTGTGTGGCCTAAGTTTTGTTGTTACCATTCTACAAATTGAACCCACTCATGTTTTAAAGTGATTTTCCTAATTTATTTAGCTCATCTACCTTGTGATTTCACTTTGTGGCTGGTTGATTATTCTTAGCATGAGCTTTTAGCCATCCCATCTTGAAAGGTGTAATCCTGGCTGTAGCTAGCAATAACTGTCAATCTTTGTTTCTTGAAACTGAGGAACTATTTACTTCCCAATTCAAGGTTTCCCACTGACAGAGCCATTGTGTAGCACCAACTCACACAAGAATCTACTTATATAATTTTTGCTCCATACTGTGCTGCCAAAACAACTGCTTATTTTTCCTACTCATGCACTGACTTCACCTTCTTCTATTACTTTTTGCAAGTGGTAATATCTAATGCAACAGGCTTACATTGTCTTTTACCGTTTACCCTTCTCACTGAAGTATCCATAAACCAAATGTTTTCTGTTGATGTACCCTCAGTGAAGGGCAGTGCGTTCGTAAAGGATGAAGGCTTAAAGGGTTGTTTTAGCACTAAAGAGTCTGTGTTTATGGGCATCTGCAATTTGGAAACCTTAGTGTGTCTTTCAGTTAATTCCACATTTTCTGCAACTCCTGTTAGGTAGGCATACAATTTTCTTACAGAGGGGTTTTGTGCAACTCCTTCTGGGAGGACAGTTCCATTTAGAATTGCTTCTAGTAAATGATATGATCTTCTGGTTTAACAGGTTGTCCCTGATGTATTTTCTCAACTAGTTTAACTTCTTGGACTAAAGATAAAGGTTTGTTTTCCCATTCAGAGTATCATTTTGGTTTCTTTAAATGCAGTTGAGCTAAACAATAAAGGTCTTTTTGACTCGTGGCCAGTTTGAAACAGGTTACAATAAGCAGTGTGTTCAGTGAAACCTCATTCAGCTATAATAGTGTCATGGGAGTGTACTTGTCCCAGTGATCATTATGTTTTTAAGAAAGATACAGAGTTGCTGGAGCACGTCCAGAGAAACTCAACAAAGCTGGTGAAGGGTCTGGAGCACAAGTCCTATGAGGAGTGGCTGAGGAACTGGGGTTGTTCAGCCTGGAGAAGCAGAGGCTGAGGGGAGACCTTATTGCTCTCTACAGATACCTGAAAGGAAGTTGTAGCAAGGTGAATCTTGGTCTCTTTTCCAAAATTGCAAGTGATAGGACAAGCAGAAATGTCCTCAAGTTGTGCCAGGTGATGTTTAAATCAGATACTAGGAAAAAATTCTATTGTGGTTTAAGCCCAGTGGGCAACTGAGCACCACGATGCCCACAAAAGGGGGGTAGAGAAAATAAGGACTCGCAGGGCTTTTTCTCACCATTTAAAGGTCATGGGCAAAAGACAAACTCATCATAAGGAGAAAAAAAAACCAAAACAAACAAACCAACTTTAATTTGCATCAGAATAGAACAGTGAGAGATACAACCAGAACTTAAAGTCAAACACCTTCCCGACACCTCTCCCTTCTTCCCAGGCTCAGCTTTGTTCCAGGTTTCTTTACCTCCCCCTCCTTTGCCCAGCAACACAGGGGGATGGGAATAAGGGGTGCAGCCAGTTCATTCCATAAGGGCTCTGTGGTTCCTTCCTCTTCAGTGAGGTAGGGAGGACTACTCCCAGTCTCCCTCTGCTTCCATATGGTGCCCTCCCCACAGGAGAAAAGCCCTCCACAAAAGTCCAAATGTGTGGAGGGGTCTGTCCACAGCTGCAGTTCCCTTATGCACAAATTGTTTCAGCACACACTGCCTGGAGTCATGGCGTCTTCAGGGGCAGTCACATTTTCATGTGAATCTTTCCCACCTGTGTACCTCCACGGGCTGCAATCAGGTTGCCCTGCACTCTTGCTACAGGTTGCAGGGGGAATCTTGGCTCTGCACACCTCCTCCTCCACCCTCTCCTTTCTTCCTTCAGTGACCTTAGTCTCTGCACAGTTTTTCTTCTCACATCCCACTCCTTTCTCTGCTGCAGGTCTCTTCTGATAGTGCTTGAAGAGTTCCTGTCTCACTCTCTCGGGCTGGAGCTGCAGCAGGGCTTGAGCTTAAGTTGGGGCTGGGCTGGCCCAGCCCAGCCAGGCCAAGGCTGGGGCCATGCTGCCCACACCCAGGGCTGCCTTAGTCAGGGCTTGGGTAAGAGAGAGAGCAAGCCATGTGCTGCAGCCCTCTTAAGTACATAAATTCACAGGGACGCTAATTGACTTGGTACAGAGGTGGGCCTGACATTTGGAGTCAGGAGAGCTTCTAGTAACGTCTTACAGGGCTATCTCCATAGCCCTCCCTCACTACCTAAAAACCACAAAACCTCTCCCAGAAAACCCAATACAATTTCTTCACCAAAAGAGTTGTGAAGCATTGGAACAGGTTGCCCAGTGAAGTCATCCATAGAAGTATTTAAAAGACATTTAGATGTGACACTTAGGGAGAGGGTGTAGTGGTGGAGTTGGCAGTAGTAGGCTGATAGTGGGACTTGATAATCTTAAGGGTCTTTTCCAATGTAAATGATTCTATGGTTCTATGTTTCATGTTCATGGATAACCTGTGCAATAGCATTAACAGTCAAGTTCAGCCCTCAGTTACAAGCCCATCTGTATGCTCCTTCTCTTCCTAGGTGTTATCAGGGGCCCACCAAGTTAAAAATAGCTCACCCTTACACTCCTTATCCAGGTCCAATTAAGCCACTTTATTTAGAATAGAATGGAACAGACTATTTCAGTTGGAAAGGACTCACAATGATGATCTATTCCAACTGCCAGACTGTCTCCGTTTAAGGGTCAGAGAGAGA
>NW_010158799.1:161474-176189 GCF_000695765.1 Mesitornis unicolor | reverse complement strand
ATTTATTTATTTATAAATGCCAAAATTGGAGCAAGTAGTCTAATGCCAGACTTACTGATGTCCATCATGGGAACAAAATCACCTGTGTACTCATTACTGCTCTATTTATGTAGCCAGGATCACACCAGGCAGTTGCCACAGTGGAACTTGGAATAATGTTGTGTGTTTGATGCCAGAAGTTTTTATGTCTCTTCGTCTTAGGATGAATCCTTTTCTTACTCCTTTCCTTCCTACACCAATGACTATTAATTCAGCAACTTTCTGTATTTCTGCCAGCCTAACTTCACATTTCTCTGTACTTTGGGAAGAGATGAAATCCATACTAGGAATGTGTACTCCTTTGCATTGAATAATAGAAGACTGCCTTGCAGACCTCTGGAAGTTATGAGAGTAATCCCACTGGAAGAAGTTTGTGTATGATGCAAGCAATCAGGGCCGCTGAGTTTTCTTGTTGAAATTTTCTTTAGACTTACACAGTGATTATCAAAAGCAGAATGTCCTGGAGTCTGTTGAGTCTTAGGCGTAGATCTGTGTAGACCTTCCTGTGCAGTGAGGTCCCCAAAGAAGACTAAAGCTAAACCTAAAACCAAACATCCAGAAACTACGTTTTATTAAGATAAAATGTAGACTTTTTTTTTCAATATGGAAATTCAAAGCAGTTGCATAAGAGGAAACAGATACGAAAATGTATCTACAATATTCAGTCTGTGTTCTTGGTGTATTTACAACTTTGGCTTCTGGCAATAAAATTATATTGTGTTGCAGAATGCTCTTTTTAGTTGCCTCTAGTTCCAAGGAAGTTCATTCTTTCACCGTTGAGGTTCGGCTGTCTGCTTCTTTCCCTTTAATCTTTAATAAGTTGCAGAAAAACTCCTGGCTTCTTGCGTGCACATCCTTTGGCCTGTAAGGCACTGCTGTCTTTGGGGTGTTCTTTTCCCTTAGCATGCACAATAACTCCCCAGGGAAGGAGCAGTCTCTTTTTCCCTCCACACAATCCATCTGGTCTGTTCTCCTGAAAGGAACGTAACATAACTTTAAAAGGAGCAGATCAGCTGCTCTCATTCATTCTGGGAATCACAGCTTTTTTGTGGGTTTTTTTTTGTTGTTGTTATTGCTATGATTATATTTTTTAAGTACATGTGCACTTGTTGACTTTTTTTGAAAGGATTTAACAAGTTGCCAAATGTCCTTTTGTTGATGGTGATGTGTTAAAAATTTCTTACCTATGTATCTTAGAGAAATGGAACATTGCATCTGAACCTTGTATTATTTATTTATATATGACCTATATCTCGGATATTTTGATATATATTATAATCTAATACTTGGATTTGAAAGATTAATGTTAATTATAAGTACTTAAAGCAGTTTGTTATGCCCTCCATATGTGGGAAAGCAGATTAAAGGGTGGGTAGTGATAAAATGATGAGATAGCAGTATAAGGAAAGGGGCTAATATTTCTTTGGTTTGTTTGTGAGAGAAAGCCCATTGTGTCGTAGAGAAGACTTGCTTTTTAAGAGGTAATATAGACAGTTTCTGTGTTTCTCTGGATAAGTAGTTTTAGAGTTTTTGCTAATCTTGGTGCTGTTATGCAAATAGTCTGCTACTACTATGATAGCACTTCTCTTGTTGGATGCCTTAATCACTATTTCTTTGCTGTGTCTAAAGGCTGTATAGGTTTTCCGCTGGGGAGTGGCAATCTTGGGAGATGTTTTTGTCCAGTATTTCACTACTGATTCTGTTTAAGAAACAGTGTAGCCCAATGCAGAGTTTCCTGCATGGTGGAATAAGTAATTGTGTTGTAGTAGAGTTGAGAGAAGCTTCATCTTAACAGTGGACAGACGATTTGATACAGGGTTAGCAAAAGAGAACAGATGAATCCTCTAGTTGTCATGGTTGTTTCCTATGTTGGCATTATGTTGTTTGCGAATTGGCCATTACTGCGTTGGTTTCATTCCTTCTCCTCCTGGGGAAAAGCTGTCATCAGGGCTTTTGTGGTATCTTGCCAAGGTTTGATGCATGATGTTTGAGCATCTTTTCACATTATTTCCTTTGAATTTGATGGAACTTATCACAACTTTTTTTATTTGCATTTTTATTTGTTGATGCAAATTTTCTAGGAGGTTTAAATGCAATTTTGTCATATGGCTGGAATAAATGTCTAGACTGATTTTTAAAAATGTGTTAAAAATGCCTACCCTTCCCTCTTTGTGACAATCAAATGCCGTTGAAATACATAGCTAGCTTCTTTACTCCATTGCTTTCCAGGAGCAAAATTTTTAAAGAGCAGCTCCAAAATTTAATTTGTGATAGAAAACAAAAACAACAATGACATATTGTTGGTTAGTAACACAATTAAAGACCAAGTTTGACTTACTAAATATCTGCAGTGCCACTGTCTGAAATACTTTCTACCATTTTACCACTCACAATAGCCTCTAATAATCCTGTGCCAGCTCCTCTTTTGTCTGCAATTAGCTATCTTGTGCTCATGGATCACCAGTCCTTCTGCTTTTGAACTCTCCACATGGAGCCTCACTCTAGTCTTTGGTATTAGTCTGTGTCTCTTCTAAATCTGTATTAATAAATCATCATGATGATCTGTCACACTCAAAAGAATCTAGCAGATGTAAACCCAAAAAATGCACATTTCCACATTTTCCAGCAGTAGCAATCAAAGAAAGAGGATTCCCATGATTGAAAGTGTGTTAAAATTGCACTACTCTATAATAATTTCTGACTGGTAACACCTGTGAATTTTTTAGTTCCTGGTTTACTTGAGTTTTGTAAGAGTACATTTAAAAAAAAAAAAAAGAGATTGTGGATACTATCCTGAAAATACTTGCATGAATTCGTAAAATTTCCCACAGATTATTTGATTTTCTTTATGATTTGGACTGAGCAAAGCTGCCTTTCCCTAAAGTGTTGAGTCACTGAGGCTGTGTAAGGACTCTCTCATTATTCTTCTTATCTCAGAACTGATTTAGAAAACTAATTGTATTTCATCTGTAAGGCTGATTATTTAAGTTTACCTGAAGGTTTTGCTTTGTCATGGTCACCATGGCCAATAATATGTATAAAAATTAAAATAAAATTGGACACTTTTTTTTTCCCTTAGAAATTAGAAAAAATACTTAACTGCTAGAGAGGGGAAACGTTCTTTTTTATTGGTAGGCTTTGTATTCTTGATAATTTTATGCCAATATTTAATAGAAATATATTTCTATAGAGTAAAAGGAGAGTTTACTGATTACTTACATCGCAAGTATGGAAAAGACTATTCTAAGGACAGTGGAAGAGAGCATTTGAAAATAGTTTAAAATGTGGTTGTGGCTGCGCAGCTGCTTTTAATGATAGTAGAGGATTCTATTCTTTTATGTTCAGATCTGAAATTTGTAGGTTTTTTTGAAACATCTAATTGTCTCTAAACTGTGTTTGCCTGTTGTTTTGAGTATTATGTGTCTTTAATAGTTACTGATTCAAAACTAGTTGCCTGATGATACTTTATATTCTTTATTTTTCTGACAAAGCCAGAGTAGGGTGTTTCAAGTTCAGTTACCTTGTAAAAGAAGATCCAGTTTATATAGTTTGAGATTGGAGTGTTAGTATGGTACTTCCGGTTGTTTAATAGAAGGTGGACGTTACTGCTGCTTAACAATTTGGGTATAATGTTTAGTACAGCAACAATAGATGATAAACTGAGTTAGTGTCACTGTTATCCTGTGTAGAATTATGAGTGTCAAAACCAGAATGAGTGTATGAGAATGGAAAGAAACAGATCCATAAGTCCAGTTATTAGCAAGAGCAGGTTGATAACTCTGCTGATAGATAGCTGTGTCCTAATTTGATTTATCTCATTATTTACTGCTTAAATATGTTGTCGTTGGAAACAATTACCTAGTAGAGATGTGTATTCATTATGTATCACTTTTCCTGAGTAGTACTGTTTGGGCTGTTTTAAACAAAAATTCTGGCTAATCTTAGCAAAAATTGGGTTGGCCAAAAAGTAATTACTTTTTTTTTCTGGGTAAATGAAAGGCATATTTTTCATGGGAAACAAAAAAGAGTGGAGCATCTCCCTTATGTGGAAAGGCTGAGGGAGCTGGGTCTCTTTAGTTTGCAGAAGAGGAGACTGAGGGGAGACCTCATTCATGTTTATAAATATTTAAAGGTTGAGTGTCACGAGGATGGAGCCAGGCTCTTCTCGGTGGCAAACAATGATAGGACAAGGGGTAATGGAACTGGACAAACTGGAACAAACTGGAACACAGGAGGTTCCACTGAAATTTGAGAAGAAACTTCTTCTCAGTGAGGGTGACAGAGCACTGGCCCAGGCTGCCCAGAGAGGTTGTGGAGTCTCCTTCTCTGGAGACATTCAAAACCCGCCTGGACGCCTTCCTTTGCAGCCTCATCTGGGTGTTCCTGCTCCGACAGGGGGATTGGACTGGATGATCTTTTGAGGTCCCTTCTAATCCCTAACGTTCTGTGACTCTGTGAAAAACTTTATTAAACAGTAATTGTTTACAAAGTAGTGCACTTTCCTGTTTTTAAACTGTCAGCTGTCAAGTTACACAATGAATTTGTGGTTTAAAATGAAGTGAGTTACCTATCAAGACATAGAATCATGGAATGGTTTGGGCTGAGAAGGGACCTTAAAGATCATCCAGTCCAACCCCCCTGCCTTGGGCAGGGACACTTCCCACTAGACCACGTTGCTCAAAGCCCCAACCAACCTGGCCTTGAACACTTCCCGACTTTTTCAGCTTGTCCCCACAGGGGAGGTGCTCCAGCCCTCTGGTCATCTTTGTGGCCCTAATAAAAATAGAAGGTGCTGTTGTACCTGTGCTAAAGACATTTGTAATATTATATTCTATACAAGCATAATAAGATGATTGTAGGATGCAAAGTAACAGTGCATTATAGTACAAGCTACTGAAGGAATCTCTATTGCACTTTCATCTGGGGCCACTGCATAGTAAATCTAGCATGGAACTGTCCTTTCTTTTTAGTTTCCTTTAGCACATACCAGAAACATATACTTTATAGCAGGCCTGAGAGTTTTTCTAACTCATCTCCTGTTTAATACTGTAGTTGCTCATGGGTATGGAACATATGTTAAATGGAGGACACAGTCAGTCTTTCTTGGCTACTGTTTGGATTGTGGGGTAGGAGGTGGCATGAAGAAACTGTTTTTGAGGCTATAATTGAAATATCTGTTTGATTTGTCTTTGATTTAATCTAATCCTCCAATTTAGTAATGTTAAGATTGTTTCCAAGTTTTTTAAGATTGCTTTCCATTGTTGTTTGCAGGTCAATAATGACTGACTTGTACTACCTCAGTCAAACAGATGGAGCAGGAGATTGGCGAGAAAAAGAGGCCAAAGATCTAACAGAATTGGTACAAAGGAGAATAACTTATCTACAGGTAAGAGAGTAGAGCTTTTAAATCAAGGTAAACTTTTTTTTTAAATATATATAGCACTTCAATATACTCTTGTAATAGAATAATTACATGGCATTTTAAGTGAATGTATATGAGTGAATTACATACAGAAGATATTAGAACTTCTGTTTTAAACGTTATTTTATGTGTACATGGAATGATAGTATTTCAAGCAAATCTTTGTTTTTTGAGTTTTCATTGTTGGTTGTTATAGTTTGTGGGTTCTTTTGATCTGTGATTTTCACTGGATTGTGCTTACGTGTTTGGTTTCTTTGTTTAATTATAAGAGATAAGTCTCTAGTTTCTATTTTTGATTCTGTAGAGTATCAGAATGCATACATATATTTGCATAGTATTAAAAATAAAAATGTGAAAGTCTTTGTATGAAACTGCTGATCAAGCAGCCCATTTTTAAAAATATGAGTATACAAAATTCAAGTGCTTATCCATTCCTAGACTATTTCAACAGATGTGTGAGACGTCTCATAAGTGGTCATATTTATGAGTGCATAAAGCCTTTTTTAATATATGTGCTTGTGTGTGTCTAAAAATCAAACAAAACTTGATCTGAAGGTTTTGGGACTTTTATTCATGTATGAATGCATGCAGCTATTTGTATATAGTGATCAGAAAGATATTTGATGTAGTCTGTTTTATTTGTACTTGGCTTGTTTTTCCTTGCATGTGTGCACCCCACCGCTCCTTTCTGTATGGTCGCTCCTAATGTCTGATCTTTTCTCTGCAAGCAGCTGAATTTGTTTGTCATATATTCATTTCACATTTCACAGTTCAGCTATTGGAACCTTCTCTTTTGTGACCAAGCTATGTATTTGTTGCTTGTTAAATAAAAAAGGACAGCCTTCTGTGGAAAAAAACTCTCTGTAAATCATGCAGGAGACATCACTTTGTTGTCTTCCTTCAAGTCCTTCTGGAGAACTGTTCCTCATTCTTTCACTTTTGATGTCACTGTTTGGCAGTTGTGTACTGTAACTACTTTTCATGCTAATAAGTATGGTCTTTCTCTAGTTCTACCCTTCTTTTATTGTTATCTTATCTAAGCATGTATACATTTCTGGAGAGAGATTGTCTTCCTAGTGTATATTTTACAGTGTTCAGGACCTTAGTTGAAGACTAGCACCTCCAAGTATGTGCAGTGAATAACAGAAGTAAAAGGAGTTTAGGAGACCAGAAGCTCAAAATGGAAGCATTAAATAAATGCTTACATTGTTTTCTAGTGATTTGAAATAAATTTACTTACTGAGTGAGTAGCTGGGAGCCCCATTAGCTCCACCATAAGTTCCAATATTTTCTTCATTACAGAGGAATGACATTGTTTTTTGGTTTGAATAAGTAATCACTGATAGATTATAGAAATTAGAAAAATATGAATGCATTACTGCTGCACATCAAATTCCGTGTGACTGTTTCACATGGCAGGATTTAGAAACTATACAGAAGGGACATCTGTTTCCTTGCTAGTTGTCTTTGAGGTTTAAGCTGAAGAATGGTAATACATATTTTCAAAAAAAATAATTCTAGCTTTGATAAATGTTGATACTTATAGCACTAAATTATTTGCTTTAGCAAATATGCATTAGGAATTATTTGAATATTTTATGAACAATATTGCCCTGGTTAGGTTAGTTGAAACATTTTGGCTATATTGGATGCTCAGTTTTTGTTGTACTAAAATGTGAAATAGAAATACATGATGAGCCTTCTCTCACTAAACTGTTCTTTCTTTCTTTCATATGTTTACTGTGTTTCTTTTTATTAATATCTTTTCAGGCTAAACATGCCTAAAATTTCCAATTATTCTTTATGTGTGAGAATTTATAATACCGTTGATTTTTTCTTTCTGATGTCTCCCCTTAACTGTAATTCTTCACCAGCCTATTAGAAGTGAACATCCACTAGTTGACAAATATTAATATACTATTGATTTATAGAATAGCACCAGAATAGGTTTTTTTCTTATCTTGCTTTTTATGCAGTCTAAGCTATTACTTAGCTAGTACTAGATCTCCCTTGAGTTCATGTCACTGTGGAGCTATTGAAAATGATGCCCAAGATTTTTAATTCAGCTGGCTTTTGAAACGTGAATGTTTTTTCTCCCACTATGCTTACTTTAAATTTAGTTATCAATACAAAAATTCACTTGTCATGAGTCATGCTTGTTTTTGTTAGTTTCTTCTGGAATTCATGACAATCTTCTCTAGACTTGACTAATTAAAACTTTCTTAGACATTTAATTTAATGGCTTTGCCTTTTACCATTTTTTTCGTGTTTCATGCATGAATGTTTTAGTTCCGCTGAGATGAGTAGAGGCCATTTCTCTGTGTATTTGCTATTTCTTGGTCCTTTTTATAATCTGCTTTTGATCTTTGACTGCACTTGGTCCCTTACTCCATGACTACTTTGTTTCTTTGAAGGTTGCTTGCTAATAGACCAAATAAAAAAAAAATCAGAAAAATCACACTGTAGCAGAAAACTGTAGATAGGATCCTTTAGTGCCTACATACGTTTATGGATGATAATTTATCTCCAGTGCATACTATTACCATCATTCATATAAAAGATTCAAACTCTGAGGCAAGGTCTGCAATGGTCTTAATGTCTGCAATGTTGTCCAAAGTTGGGGCAGAAACCTAGCCAACTCCTCAAAGAAATAAAATATTCTTTCTTATGAGTAGTTGCAGTCTTTGAGATGAGTCATTCACATATACAATTACTACCATTTCTGTTTTCTTTTTTATTCTCATTCTTCTGTCTGAAAAATTATCAAGGATGCAATCTCTTGCTTACGTGCTCTAAGCCAGACATAACCTTTTGGAGCCCTTCTAAAGATTAAAATATCTCATGTCTTGAATGATTGTTTCAAGTAATAATCCAAAACGGGAATGTGTCTGTGACTACAAATTTGGAAGTCAAGTTGATTTATTTTCTAGTGTGGATTTCAAGATTTTGAACAGTACAGGTCTGACTGTGAGTATGCAATGTAAAGCAGTCCATGGTCTGAAATTATGCATATACACCTCTATTCATAATATAACTGTATGAAAAATAGAATAAAATAACATAAAAATCCAACAACCCTTCCCCCCCCAACTCCATGCCTCAAAGAACAATCTGGAACATATTTGGATTTATTTTTTTTTAATGAAGAATAAAAGTACTGTATAGTTTTCTTTCTGGTAAATGTTGAACAGTGACAGCTGCATTATTTTGGGACATCTCTCTGGGAAATCATTTAGCTGAATGATTGTGAATAGTGATGACTGCTACTTCATTTGGATGGCATTACCATAAATTTGACTTAATGAGGCTACATTTAGCTAGTTCCCTGTGGTTAGAGCAACACTTAAAAAGCTAGGAGCTTACATTAAGCAAAAGATCTTATTTTCAGAGATGCTCATTGTCAAACAAGTGAGGAGAATGTGCAAGAGAGGTCAGACATGGGCTACTGTAGTCCTGTATATTCTGGAAGTGGTGGAGTGAGTAAATGATTATAAGGCAGCAGTTTGTTTTCTTTCCCTTTCGTTCTTGCTTGTTTTTGTTCTATTTATTTTAGGAAGTCTGTGATTCAGCATGCAATCTCTCAATAACAGAATATTTTTACCTCCAGTTTTTAAAATAATCAAAATGTTTTGTTCATCTTTGAAGGTTAAAAATGTGACCATGTGAGAAAAGTTACTCAGTACTCAACTGCATCATCAATTATTATAGTCATAGTTTGCTATCTTCATGTTATTTATTTGGGGCTGTGTATATATGCAAAGAAAAGAAAGTTACTTGCAATACTTTGATATGAGGTTTCTGGATTTCCAAGTATTTTTGGTCATTTAATGTGTCACTTAAACTGTATTGAATTCTCTCTCTTTTCCTCCCATTAGAATTAATAATATATATTTTTAATAAAACTATTCATGCTAAAATGACAACGTGTAGTGGTTTAACCCAGCAAGCAGCTAAACACTCACATACAGTGAGTATGCTCACTCACCTTCCCCCCATCCCACTGGAGTGGGGAAGAGAATTGTGACAGTAAAAGTAAAGAACTCATCAGTCGAAATAAAGACTATTTAATATCTAAAGCAACCCAGATTTAATAATAATAATGGAAATTTATTGTAACAAGAATAGGAACAATGATAATAAAGCAATCAAATTTATACTCGGCTCACAAACAGCACCCACTGGGCTTATGCCAACAAAAATGCAACAAGGGAGTGGTAAGCCTCAGGAACCCAGATGAACTGCCATCATGAAGAAGGGAAAGGATTGAAGGGGCTGAAGAGGTGAAGAAGAAGGGGTCATCCCCTGCAAACTCCCATATTTATAGTGATTGTGATGTTTATGGGATAGAATACATCTTTATTGGTCAGCTTGGATTGTACCTGGATCATCTGTCCTGGATCACCTACCCAAGAGAGTCCTGGGCTCTCACTTCCCCCTCTTTTCTCTTGTGCAGAGAGGAGGAAAAGAAAAACAAACCCACCAACCCAAAAGAATCTGTAACCACAGGTGCAGGCGAAACCTTGGAAAATGTAAATATTGGCCTATTATCATATCAGTACCAGCACAAACCCAAAATAAAACTGTTGCTAGGAGGGAAAGAAAAAAAACCCAGACCTCTATCCCAACAAAATCCAGGACACAGCAACAACAGAAAAGGCTCTGAGCACTCTTCATGTGTGCAAAGGGATGTACCCTTCACAACTCTAAGTCTTGAAAAGTGTTAACTTGTATCCTTCAATAATTCAAATGTAATGTTTCTCTCATGACAAACAAACTGTAATGTGTTGTGGCAGTTGTAGTGTGCTCTTGGTGTTGATAAATTCAAACTGATTTGAAATGAAGGTAAAAGTAAATTCCAGACTGGAGAAAAACTCATAGAAATTTCTGCATCAGCATTTACTTTTTCTTCTTTTTTTTTTCTTTTTTTTTTTCTTCGTTCTTAATGGGGAAGGGAGGCACTAGCTGAGTGATTTAGCTATGTGTCTGTATGGTCACTGTTCTGGGAGACGTAATGATTTCTTTGGTGTACAGACCTTGTTGCGCTTCTGATTTCCTATAGTACACTCAACATCCTTAGGTTTATTTGAAAGATTTCTGTCATTTACTCCAAATACTTAGAACCTGATTATTCACTTACTCAAAAAGAAACATGTAATGAATGCCAGTTCTAGTTTCTGAATAGATTTAAGAAGTAGACCTAGGAATAGTGTTGCACTAGGTTTCACAGAATCACATTTCACAGAATCACAGAATATTCGGAGTTGGAAGGGACCTTGAAAGATCATCCAGTCCAACTCCCCTGCCAGAGCAGGATCACCCAGACCAGGTCACACAGGAATGCATCCAAGCGGGTTTTGAATGTCTCCAGAGAAGGAGACTCCACAACCTCTCTGGGCAGCCTGGGCCAGTGCTCTGTCACCCTTACACTAAAAAAGTTTTTCCTCATGTTCAGATTGAACCTCCTATGCTCCAGCTTGCACCCATTGCCCCTTGTCCTGTCATTTGCTGTCACTGAGTAGAGCCTGGCTCCTTCCTCCTGACACTCGCCCTTTACAAATTGATAAACATGAATGAGGTCACCCCTCAGTCTCCTCTTCTCCAAGCTAAAGAGACCCAGCTCCCTCAGCCGTTCCTCATAAGGGAGATGCTCCACTCCCTCAATCATCTTTGTGGCTCTGCACTGGACTCTTTCAAGCAGTTCCCTGTCCTTCTTGAACTGAGGGGCTCAGAACTGAACACAGATGACCTTTAAAGGTCCCTTCCAACCCAAACTATACTTTGATTCTATGAATAACACACTTTAATAGTCTCAGCTTGAAATGACAAAGGCAAGATTAGATACCGGCAAGGCCAATGGCTGAAAAAGGCCATATCCTTAACCAAGATGTGTTCCTGGCCACGGGTGCTACTTGCTTACTGAGGTAGTATAGCTCCAGTCAAGATTTGTGGTTATGCATTCGTAATATTGACACACTTCAGCTATATCTTCTAATTGTCTTAAACTTGACAACTGTGTTTATTGTTACTTTGGTTAAACTTCAATCATTTGACTTACTCATGTAATTACAAGTAAATCAGTGCTGCTAGTGGTCAACGGAATTGAAAGGAGACAATGACAGTCCTGTTGTTGTCTGTGTCTAAGGGGAAGTAATTGAATGGAACAATTAATAGATTCTGTCTCAGATTCAGGTTTACTGACAGACTAGTAAAGCCTAAAAGTAGCATCTAGCAGATGGTTATTGTTACCTGTCACATTCTTTTCTACAGCAGTTTAACGTTTTCTTAATGCCGATTTTTCTGTGGAAATAAGTGGGGAGAGTGAGGGCAAGAAACTCTTAGTGCATCAACTAGAGAAGAATAAAGTCTGCAGGAAAGAATCTGCAGAGGAAAGATCTGCTAGTTAAAAGTGCATAGGAAACTTGTTTGATTAGTTTTGGTACTGAGAATTATTTGAATTGTCTTGGGAAATGTCATTTAAATAGTTAATAAAAGATGAAACTGTCTTTTAAACACATTTTTTCAAGTAAGGTTTCTCTAACTGGCCTACTTCAGGTTTTGAAGTGTGGCTTGAACTAAAAATTTCATATAAAGCCCCAGGAGCTGTGTTCACTGGTTGAAGGATTATGCCTAATCCTCCACACTCTTGTGCAACCCGAAACCTACTCATTGAGATATTTGTTTATACTTCTGATGGACTCTTAGGAATGTTTGAATGTTTCTAATTTAATATGCGTTTCTTTATTTTTCTATTTTACTACCATATATTTTAATACTTCTGAATTACCTATTGAAAGTCTTTGGTGGATTGAAACTTAAATGTGATTATATTTGTAATCTGACATTTTGTCCAGTGACTGATCAGTGAATTATTTTTATATTTTTTTAGTGGTTGCACATTTCTGACTCTTATTCATGTCTTCTGTGAAGAGGTTATTTCATTGTGTATTGAACCGTTTTTAGTCTTTAGTATTGTAAGCTCATCTGTATTTTGTAGTTCTTTTCTCATTTTTCCAGATTGCTTGAATGAATTGCATGGCATTGGAAGAATTATTTAATTCATTCATTGTAACCCTAGAAAGAAAACTTAGGCATATGAATGAATCTAAGCATTTAAAAAATTACTCTTTGGGGCAAAATAGATTTAAAAGTGAAACAAAAGAAGTAAAGAGAATAGCAGACAGCAACCTCTTTTTTCTGACTTTTTGTGACGGCTTAGAAAGAGGCTGAATAGTTTCTATCACATATGCAAGTGTAAAAATGATTTGACTTTTGAACATGTCTTGAGACGTCTTGGGTCATCTTTGTTAAGTTACTTACTAAATTCAGTATCTGAACCTATGATACTAGGATAACCACTTAATAAAGTGTAATCTCTGCTGATATCTATATGAGGTTTTCGCTACAATTTCTCTATAGTGGATTGAGGAGCATGGTGTGGTTACTCCATCTGCATGCTGGACTGTTTTACTTGAGCTGAAGCTTGTTTATTGTAGGAGGGTAGGTGCACACTAGAGGAATTAACATTAGAGGTAGATAAGGCTCTCTGTCTCTTAAATAAAATACATATTATTTCTGACTAGGGAAGGAAGAAAATATTCTTCCAGCAGCTAGAAGAAAGTTCTAGTTTGTTGGTTTTTTTGCTTCCCCCCACCCAAGTATTGAGGGGAGCTGGTATAAAAAGGAACTGCTACAAGTGGCATCACAAAGAAAGGGGAATAGAAGATTGTGTGAATTACATTTGTGGTAACTAGGGTGAGAATCACCTTTCCTTGACATCTTTCTCTCAAAAAATGGATGTTTCCACAGAATTTGGGTGGGACTGTCTTCTCCAGCAAATTGTGTAGCATTAAGGAATAAAATATTTATTGAAAATATAAAAAAGAACACCTTTGTTAATGAGCGTCACACTGTGTTTACGAGGTTACTTTGTAATTTGTAGCAGACTGCTTGCCCACTCTAATCTGTCTTGATTCATTGAATGAAAGTACATTTCTCTAAACTTTTTTTAAATTTACAAGCAACAGTAATTTCTCTTACAGTGAAATGTATGTTAAGCAGCAGAGTTTAGTTTTGCCAGTTTGTCATGTGTTTTGATGGCTAACTGCACACTTGAAAACCATAGAAGGTAGTGAGGCATTGAAGCAGCACTTCTGACATCCTTCCCATCTGATCCCGCTAACTCTGTGAATAGGCTTACCAAGAGCCCTGGAGAAAGAAGATTCTTTAAGCACTGAGAGATGTGGAAGATGGGAACCTGGTAATAGTCCTAAGACTATTTTTAAGTCAAACAATGGCAGGGAATGTCCCCGGGCACTGCAACATAATGTTCTGTACTGTTGAATTGTTACAGCAGTTCCTGGCATGGTTTTGACTCACATTGAGTAGTTTTCTCCCAAATGATTCTTTGGCTCTGTTTGAGACTTAGCATGAGACATTTTTTATAAATATGCTCTGTGTGACTACCCTGTTTTAAGAGGTTTAGAAAATGTAATAGCGTGGATGCAGTCTTTTCTGAGCCAGCTAGAATAACTCTCAGGCACATTTGATTGACTACTATAGATTTTGCCTCTGTTTATATATTACAGGTTATCATGTTGCTAACAATTTTGATTTTATTTTATTTTTATTGCTAGTAATCTGAATGTAAAAATACCACAAACTGTAATTTTGGAGTCACACATTACATTAAGAAAATACTGTAGTGTTTCATTGTTTTTCAGCAGCTTATGAAGTTAGTGGAGTGTGTTTTCATTTTACTCAAGAGTACTCAGTCACCCAATAGGTTCAAAAATGAACTTATGGTACAAATAATGTCTAGAGGGTATTGTCCCTATTGATTCTTTTGTTTAATATCTAGAATTACGTGAACAGATATGATCTGTTCTCCTCATTCTTGCTGATGGTTCCATTTAAAATATTGCTGTTTGTTTAGGGGAAAAATAAGTATTCACATGGTAATAGGCTTTTCCCACTATAGCTAGATCTTGGAATTACTGCAGATAATTCTATGAAAATACAATTTCCGTGCTCAGTAGCATTTAAAGAATGCATCTACATCAAGAAGAGACTGTGCAGTTCTAGTCCTTTAGAATCAGAAAGGGTAGAATAAAACCAGAAAACCTGAGGAAAGTAATGTGGATAATCAAATTCAGGAACCTGGTATCTGTGAGAGTTAAAAAGACTAATTAGATGAGGACTTCAGTGTACTAAGAGAACTGAGAAGGGGGTGTGACACCTAGAGGTCTACAAAATCC
>NW_010158799.1:138905-161443 GCF_000695765.1 Mesitornis unicolor | reverse complement strand
CCCTGGAGAACTGGAGTAGGGAATGACAATCTAGTCTCTTCTAAGGAAGATATACTTCAATTCAAGCTAGTACCGTGCTGCTTTTGCAGAATTAAGTTTAAGGTTGAATTTAACAATGCTTACATATTTGGGGCGGTCAATCATAATTGCTTGGAATCTGCTTCCGACTCATTAGTTTCCTTGTAAAGATTTCTAGTGGCAGCATTCCTTTTGTGAACCATAGGTACTAAAAGTAACTTTTAAATAATTTTATTTAAAGGCTAATTGTTTCTGTTTGGTGTGTCTCAGTTAAAAAAGTTTAAAAATGCATGCAGGAAACCAGTTTAAGATAAGTCTTATGAAGATAAAGTAGCTACCCAAGTCAGTCATTCAAAGTAAGCCATTCAAGGATGTTCCTTCAAACAGGCAAACCAATGAACATTAATTAAATCTGAGACTAGACACTACTATTTCTCTCATTACTAATGCAGTTTTGTAGGTCTGGAATGTTACAGGTGATTTCCCAGCTCCATTAGGAAAGGAGCTATCAGCCAGACTTCTCTAACTCTGCTACACACATCTGGCCTGCATACCTCATTACAAAGGTTATCAAGTACTGCAGAAGAACTGGGGAGATGCATTTCTTTCAGTGTAAACCTGGATATACTACTTTCCTTGTAACCTAGGCAAGAGAGGTCATTTACAACCTAAAGGACTGTAAAGCTTCTTAAGCGGAGGAGGACCTGGAATCTGCCAGTGCTTTCAAGTAGAAAGTAATAGCATATTGCCCTTATTTAGGTGAGAGTTTAACGGTATCATTTCAGTGGAAACCATGAATTTTGTGAGAGCAACAGTGTTTGCCCATGTTATTGGTGAATAAAGACCACCAAATCAATTCTGCCAGTTCTAAAAGTCCACTTTTATTTTAGGTTACATGTAACATTCTCTTCCACAGAAATACATAATTGTAACCATCTTACAGTTCTGGAAAATTGTTACTGTTTTCAGTTGCAGTGTTCATGTAAGTAGTTCTAAGAAAAATTACTGGCATGGCTCAGTAATCTAATGTAGTCTTTTACATATTGAAGTGTGTTTCGTGTAGTTGGTTGGTTGGATGGGTTTTTTGTTTGTTTTGGTTTTTGTTTGGATATTTTTTATGCAATTTTATTGCTATTACTTTACAGGGCTTGACAATCCTGGAGGTCTCTTCCATCCCTTTCTTGATTATGTAGACAACTCAATTGGGTATAAGAGTCTGTGCTGAGCAGTGTAGTTAGGCATGAGAACACTGCTCATTCAAGTCAGAGATGTATAATCCTTTTCTGTGACTTTATGCCAGGAAGAAAAAAATATGTAAGTCTTCACTGGATTTGAAATTGTCTGTTGTTATAATTTATTAACTCAATACCTTTATGGGTTCCTTTGGTTGTCAGTTTTGGCTTGTGAACACACAAGATATTCTGATGCAGGCAACATGATAGTAATTTTTCTTCCTTCTCAATGGTTATTAATTCTAGCTTTTTCAGGAAATTCCAGTTGAAACTGCAATATATCTAAATAGCTCTACTTTCTTTTTTTTAAAAGTTCTCAAATCATTTAAGCTCTAATATTGTCTAGTCTTAAAATTTGAGTACAGTGATTAAAAAAAACCAAACCACAGTCAGAAAGAAGTTAGCTAAACTAGCTTCCTGTTTAAGCCACAAACTAATATTTATATATATATATACTTTCTGTTTAAGTCTCCAAGTAATGTTAAAACCCAAGTAAATGCATTATATTAATATTGGTAAACAGTCACAGCATCAAATTATATTTCTTTATGTGATTCTTACTCAATTTCATTAATATTGTTAATAAGCTGTTATCTGAAACTCACATTTGCATGCAAGAAATTTAGAAGGGCACACCATATCAAACTTTCCACAGCTTCAAATGCCATCAATTAAATGCTTTCATTTTCAAGAGGACACAGGCATTTGAAGGTAATAGAAAATGTAGAAAACAGAATCTATCGGTTTTTTCTAAAAATTCCCAGAGATTCAACCTTTCAAAATAGTTAGGAATAGGTTAGTTTCAATAAGGATTTTTGCTATGTCAAAAAAAAGGGGAAGACACTCTTAATAACATGGTTTATGGCTGTGTTGATATCTCTCCTTTTTGCATGCTTTCTCTAAACTCAAGACATTTTTAAAATGTCTTTACAAAAGTATACTGCAAAATCATTACTTAATTCTGAATATACTTTAAACAAAATTCTAAGCCAACTGGTATCTTGTGAAAAACTCGTATGTCCTACTTCTTGATAAGTACATTTACTTTTGCCGTAATTGTTCTTTTCACAATCTAGTTATAGTATGTTATACAACGATATTAAAACTCTTCTGAGATACTCTGTATGAAGTATGAACTGTTGTTAAGTAGCAGTTAAAACATCTAGACACATCTTTCAATAATAGAAATAAAATGGATAAACACAGAATACAAATTTTCAGCTTCTACAACTGAACACTTATGGTTCCTTCTGACAACTCTCTAAATGACAGAAAGAAGCTTCTTATATTTTTTATTAGCCTAATATTTCAGTTTAAAAAAGCAACATAAAAATATACACTATCATCTTTGATTTTTCGGCTTAAGACTTTTCTGCACAATAACAGTTAACAGCAGAAAATTATTCTGCTTGCACCTGCTGTCACTCCACTTCATTGTGCGGTATAAATATGGCTGTAGATTTAGGGAGGAGATTTTTTTTCATGGAATTCTTTCTTTGTGGACTTGAACACGGTACCAGAAAAAAACCCTCTTTCTCTCCTAAAAGACTGTGGGAAGTAGGTTGGTTGCAGTCTCAAAGATACCTCTTAGATTTAGTTTCAAGTTAATAATTAAATTTGTGATAGTAAGAGTGCTGCTCTGAGGAACAAAAATCAGGAATGGAAATACTATGTCATTTATTCCTTTTTAAGTTAGATTGGCTTTGAATCAGATTTCCTTAAAATGAAAAAAGTCAAATGCTGAAGTAACAACTCTTGTAGTGTTGGGGTTTTTTCCTTCTTTTTTTTTTCCCCAAGTCTGAAGTATTCTCCCCTCCTTTACAAAGCTGAATACAGAAATTAACATTTTTATTATGTAATTTAGGACTCAGAATATTCAGATTACCTTTCTCCAGATGGTGATGTTTTTTGTGAAGACCTGATTTGTTGCAAAATTTCAGAAAATTTTATTCAAAGTTCTTTAGATGTGAGAGGAACAGAATTTATACTGATGCTCAGGCATCAATTTTCCCACTGGTTAACTGAAATCTAACCTTTCATCCTAGAGATTTTATAAAAAACCTTTTTGGAATGCAGAAGTATATCTACAGACATGCAAGTATGAATGTGCGCAGCAAAGTACTATATTTTACAGAAAGAAAAAGTTCTGTATGTTTTGTTGTGTTGTCCACATACCTCAAATGTTTATTAGTTTGTACTTTTAAACATAGCATTCACATCACGTAGGCATTTGGGCATTTGGACATTTGGACGTTGTTTCTTGGATTGCGGAGGCGTAGTGTATTGTTTTGTTGAGAGTGCACGCGGATTAAAGTACTGTCTTTTATCAGCCTGCTCAGATACATGTTTTATATTCTGTGCTGTGGTCAGTTAGTCTGGGAAGAAGTCCATCAATACGTGTTTGTTTTATTCGGCAAAATGTAGACAGGTGGAAGTTTTCTTTCTTTGGATAATATACATGTTCATTGAAAGAGAACTAGCAAACTTGGAAAAATGCCAGAGGAAAAAGCATTCCAACACTGAGAATCATGCTGATGAAATGTGAACTCTGAGTCCAAATGTTAGCTCATTCTGACAGATTTACAAATGAGAAAGTAATTTAAGATCTTGAAGGTATTCTCCTTTACATTAGGATAGTGAAGTATGTTCAGTTACTGCCCATGTTCACAGTGAAGAATTCACATAAAATTTTCATGGAGCTGAAGCTTACTCATCCAGTTTAATATGAGATGTATTACACCAGGATGGCTTGTGTGATTAATGGCATTTGTCAGTTTTTCAGAAAAAAAGTATGCCTTTGTGTATATCTTCTCTTCAGCTTCACTTTTTCATCCATACTTACAGAACCCGAAGGATTGCAGCAAAGCTAAGAAACTTGTGTGTAATATCAACAAAGGCTGTGGCTATGGTTGTCAACTTCATCATGTAGTCTACTGCTTCATGATCGCTTATGGCACTCAGCGAACACTCATTTTAGAGTCTCAGAATTGGCGCTATGCTACCGGTGGCTGGGAGACTGTATTTAGGCCTGTAAGCGAGACATGTACCGACAGAACTGGTACTAGTACTGGACACTGGTCAGGTAAGAATTAATAACTCGAATAATTTCTCCTTATTTTTTGCAGCTTCTTTCACATAGAACTAATTTGATATTACTTTCTTTAATGTTATGTCGAGCATAATAACTATGACTGCAGTTGTATACATCAGCATCTTTTAAATCTTATGTTTTCATTATATTGAAAAAGTATTATCCTTATTAAGATGTCTCTGCTTTGGCAAAGATTTTTTAACACAAAACTTTTGTATTTCAGATTTAAATTCTAATGCTTCAGCAGTCTGCCACTATGTTATGTGCCAGATATGAATCCAGTTTTTGTTGGAAGAGAGTGTTATATAGAAGCTAATTATTTTTAAAAACAATGAAGCATGCATTAATTATAAATCAAAAGAAATTTTAAAAAGGTATCCAGTAGTCATTGAGACACCAACAAAATAATAGTTGAAATAGTTTTTAACATAAACATACTGTGCAAACAGTAGCAAGGTTAAATACCTTTTTATTTGTAGATCAGCAAGTTGATCCATTCTTACACTGGGCTGAATGTGCTAGAATAACTAGATGGGCATACGTGTTTGGAGGATCAGATAGCTTTGTTTGTCTCAAAGAAAACAGCATTGTTTTAATGGAATACTTGCAGTCAACATCTTGAAGAGTTACTAACATCTGCATGGTTTTATAGTGTTTTTCAAGGTTTTTCTCAAAATTGAGTAGGTACATAGCACAGCTGGAGATGGCTGGAATATGTTAACGGTAAATACTAAGAAGATTCTTTTAAAATTTCTGCATAGATGATTTTCTTGTGAACAGTTATCAGCTTTTTAAAAACAAAAGCTTTTTAGCAAAGCTAGCAACTGAAACCAGAGAGTATGGTTCTGGGTAGATTGCTCTATGTGACTCCAGAATTTGGTTGCAGTTTTGTGAGCCTTGTGTTTAGCATCACACATGGCTTAAAAAGACTATATTTTCATGAAAATCTGTTGAAATAGATAATGATTTCCTGCAATATGGGCTCTTGCTGGTGAGACTACAAGTATTGTTTCCTTTTAGCTCCCTACAGTTGTGTGGGTTTTTTTATTTAATTAATTTTAAAAAGACATTCTGCCTTACTGAAGATTTCTGTGTTTTTTATCTCTCTAAACTTAAATAGATTTTTTTTTTAAAATTCTCTGTACCTTTACAAGGACAAATTCTTAACTGTAGTTAAAAACAGTTTTTCTGCAAAACCACACCTTTAATTTTTTTTACCCTACATCTACTGGCTTGTATCAGAAATAGTGTGGCCAGCAGGAGTAGGGAAGTGATCCTTCCCCTGTACTCAGCACCAGTGAGGCCACATCTCGTATAGTATGTTCAGTTTTGGGCCCCTTGCTACAAGAAGGTCATTGAGGCACTGGAGCTTGTCCAGAGAAGGGCAATGAAGCTGGTGAGGGGTCTGGAGAACACATCTCATAAGGAGCAGCTGAGGGAGCTGGGGTTGTTTAATTTGGAGAAGAGGAGGCTGAGGGGAGACCTTATTACTCTCTACAGCTGCCTGAAAGGAGACTGCAGAGAAGTGGGTGTCCGTCTCTTCTCTCAAATAGCAAGTGATAGGACAAGAAGAAACAGCCTCAAGTTGTGCCATGGAAGGTTCAGATTGGATATTAGGAAAAAACTTTTACTGAAAGAGTGGTCAAGTGTTGGAACAGGCTGGCCAGGGAGGTGATGGAGTCACCATCACTGGAGGTGTTCAGGAAGCTTGTGGATGTGGCACTTCAGGACATGGTTTTGTGGGCATGGTGATGTTAGGTTGATGGTTGGACTTGATGATCTTAGAGGTCTCTTCCAACCTTAATGATTCTGTGATTCTGTAATCAGCATGAGATTTCAGAGATTTTCAAAATAAATGTATGAAAATGCATTGACATTTATAAATTTCTGTTTCTCATAAACAAAATGTTTCTCCTATGTAATGTACTTACTATGCTGTGTATATGGGTTTTTAATAAAAGTTGGTTTTTACTTGTGTATCAAAAATATTCATGCAAGTAAATACTTACAAGAAGATATCAACGTAAATTACAGATATAGGCCATAAAGTCAGAAAACTGTATAAATTTAAAAAATTGCTTTCATGTAATTTGCAGACTTGCATTGAATAATAATTTAGTAAATTGTGCTTTAGGACGGAATTGTTTACAGCTGTACATTTATCATTTGTTTAATTCATTTGTCTCTCCCTGACACTTAATTTAGTTGTATTAGCAACGTAAAATTTTGATTTCTGAAGTCTATCTTTAGGAAGACAATTTAGATAGTTATCTCTTCTACAAAGAACTAAGAGGCTTATATGAGCTGAGAATGTATATATTTAAAAAATATTATTGGTTCAGTCCTCTCCTAACTAGGCGTAAAAGCTATGCTTGTCTATTTCAGGAGAGATTAGCATATTTTTGGAATTTTGGGAGTAGGGTGAATTTTAATAAGCAGGCTGACATTACTCTGATAGCAAAAGATTAGTATGACATGTTCTCTTGTGTGTGGAGAATTAGGGGTCATCTCAACCCTTGTCATCTTTGGCAGGAATTATTCTTTGTGTTTGGCATGGTATTCCTACAAGTCAAGTTCAGTTTTCCTAGCTTAAATGTGTTAAAAGATTGAGAATACTATTGCAGTTTTTTGCAAATACAGGATTTATTTTATACTGTGGCATAATTTTTCCTTTCCCTCTGTTTTACTCCAACACTTTCATACTGTCATTCTGGAGAAAAAAATATCCTAATGCAAGATGGTTGTATGCATATTCTTTTTAATTTTAAAATTATACCTTGACTGCAATTGTAACTTACTTCCAGTTTGTTTTTCCTTAATATCTATGGACAAACTGTTTATGAAGAATTCAGGTAGGAATTGTTTTAAGAAGCATGTATGAATTCCTAGTAATAAATGCCAAACTACAGAGACGTTGTGAATACATAATTATCATTATATTTTTAATTAATTTTCTTTAAAATAGTTATACTGAGCATGAATATTTTTATTTGGCAAGTCATAATGTTCTGTTATCATTGCAATGTGCTACAACAGGGTAGACCTCTTTTTATAATTTTTTACTCGGTGTTTTATGGTGTCCTTGTGGCATTTCCCAATAGTGCATTGAAGAAGGACTATAAAGTAACTAAATAAAAAAATGGAACCATACAATAAATGAGAAAAGAAAACCAATTAAGAGAAAAGACAGATTAACATGCTGTTACAATTTGTACCTGCATTACATGATGGGGAATGAAGGGGTGTGGAGGTAAAGAAGCTTACTACATGTTTTAAATAACGATGTGTGCTCCCTCCCATAAGGCCTGGAAACTGGTAGGATGAAAGAGAACTTGAAAAAAGAAACCTGAAACAAAGTTTTCTGTAGTTATGCTTGAATATTGGCTTTGCTGCCTTTAGCCATGGTTTGATGAAGGAATGCTTTTAAGGCAGGGGTACCCAGTGGGGAAAAAATGGCAGAGCTCTTCATTTGGTGATAGTGCCAGCTTTTAAGTCTTCACTGAACTATAATCTTAAAATATGAATTAACTAATATGTTTATATGTATAATTCAAGAAAGAGGATACTGTGGGTACACAAAATTAATTTTTAATTCATTAAAGCAAATCAGGCAACAGTAATCAAAAGGACTAAATGAAAATTGCAAACTCTAACCATAACAAGTTCTGCAGAATTAATTGCAATAAATAGAAAACTTTCATTTCATGAACTAGACCTTCCTTGACTTTTTTTTTATGTAAATCAGATGAATATTTAGTATTAGCCTAAAAAATCCTTTAACTTGCATACAATTATATGAACTGTGTTTTGCTTCACACCTCACTCTTCTTTATAAAGTCTTGCAGAAAAAAATGATTCGTTTATATTTCTAATTCTTAATATCTCTTAATATCTCTTCTATACACCGACTCATTATTTAAATTTTAATTCAACCGAATTTACGTTACTGTGAAGCATACTGGGTATGGTGATTTGAGAGAACAGAGCAGAGGAGCAATCTGTGTTGTTTTTTCCCTTTGTTTCAGTTATGTTGATCTTGAAATCAAGTTACTGCGTAGATTTTTTTGTTGTGAAGGTGCTTTGTAAGGTGCTCTATATGAAGACATTTGTGTACACAAACATGAAAAATTATTTAGAAGGGTGTGACTTTTAAAAGAACCTTAGAATTCTAATGAGGTATGTCTGAGTTTTCAGAGCAATGCAGTAGTCTAAGAGAGCAAAGTTTGATCCTTATGTTAAGTGGAGGGTTATTGAATGGTAGCAAGCAGTTATTTTCGCCTTGCAGAACAATGGCCAGGCTGTAGGACACTGTCTAGTTTTGTTATCTGACCTTCAGAATGGACATTGATATATATGAAAGGAGTCTCAGAAAGAACTGCACTGATTCAAGGCCAGAAAAATCTGCTTTACAGTAAGAGATTAAAGAACACCATTCAGATTAAAAATGAAGCCAGTTTTAAAAGCTGGTCCCACAACATTTTATAGGGATTTTTTAATGGGGAAAAAAAATGGTACTTTTAGACAAAAACATCTGGCTGGACTATTCAGATTGGAAATAAGGTCTGTTTTTTTGCAGAAACATTGACTGTTTAATAATTTATTCAGGAGATATGGTAGATTCTCCATTAGTAAGTCTTAATTTCATCGAGATTTTATGTGTTCTTGAAAACCATGGATTATCTCCCTTTCCGTCTTTTAATATTTTGCATGTGTGGCATAGCCGGTTATTGTGATTTCAGTGACCCAGTTGAAGCTGCAGTCTGGTATACAGTGGACAGACTGGGATGAGGAAGGCTGAAGAGAAGCATCAGCAGCAGAGTAGCCATGCCTTGGATGAGCACAATTAGAGTAATTTCACAGAGTCACAGAATCATGGAATTGCTTAGGTTGGAAAAGACCTTTAAGATCATTCAGTCCAACCATTAACCTAACACTCCCAAGCCCACTACTGAACCCAAGCCCCTAAGTGCCACATCTGCATGTCTTTTAGATCCTCCAGGGATGGTGACTCCACTACTTCCCTGGGCAGCCTGTTCCAATGCTTGACAACCTTTTCAGTGAAGAAGTTCTTCCTAATATCAAGTCTAAATCTCCCCTAGTGTAACTTGAAGCCATTTCCTCTTGTCCTAATGCTTGTTACTTGGGAAAAGAGACTGATACCCACCTTGCTACAACCTCCTTTCAGGTAGTTGTAAAGGGTGATAAAGTCTACTCTGAGCTTGCGTTTCTCCAGGCTAAGCAACCCCTGTTCACTCAGCAACGTCTCACAAGACTTGTGCTGTAGATCTTTCACCAGCTTCATTGCCCTTCTTTTGACATGCTCTAGCATTTATTTTATTCTTGTTATGTTATTATTTATTTTAAACAGTCCTTTACCTGCTGTTGCTCAAGAGTTTGGAACAGTGGATAAACAAAAGGAAACATAAGTTGACACATCTTTTTTTAAATGTGTATTTTACTTTTTTTGAGCATAATGAGTCAATCCATGAAAAGATAAACAAGGTATACCTCAAGAGTTAGATGTTGTCTTTGACCATAAGGCAGACTTTTTTCACTTTCACATATTAGATCGATTCTTAACTTTGTGAACAAAACTCTTAGTGGAATAAAAGAAGCAAAGTCTTACAGATGAATGGAATTCAAATTCGTTTAACCAGCTGATCTTACAGTGAAGAAAAACACTTTACATATATATAGAGATATATGATGGAGAGGGAGAGAGATTGATTTGTGTTCTTGAGCCTACTTTACATAATTTTTTTGAGGTCATTGCAAATCTTGTACCAAGAGTTAGAGATGGTTATAAATTATGGGAAAAGATCTTTTCTAATAGTTAAAAAATGACTTTAAAGTTAAGGTCTGAGTATGTAACACTCAGAAATAAAACTGATAGAGGTGAATTCAGAATCAGGGGGTAATGAGGCAAAGATTTCAGTAAATTTCTAAAGCAATTACATTCTTTCCTGGTAGGAATTATACATCATGAAACATAAGTAAGAGAAATTGCTCTTTTGCCTTTTTTTTTTAATTGACATCTTTATGCTAATGTTATCACGAGCAGACCAGATAAAAGTAATGTATGTCTTTCTCAGTTTTACCGCTCAAGTTAAGAATCAGGCATACAACATTTTTTATCATTGTGACTCGGTATTTAGTGTTGCTTCTTACAAAATTTACAATCTTTATAAAATGTAAGTGGTGCTTTCTGGATGTCAGCGAAACTGAACAACCTGCTTTGCTGTAGCTTTACAAGTAATTTGAAAGAGCATTTGTGATCCTTTATTAAAGCATGGGTAGAGAATATTGTAGTTTTTTCATGCTATGAACTGTTATTCACATATAAAACAGTTTCTGGAAAGGTTAAGTTCTTCTCATATATATTAAAAAAAGATCTTCAGAATGCTGTAAAAAATGTGGTATTTAGAAGATATCTGGTACCGTAATTGAACTCGGTGCCAATGTCCATGTGTAAGAAAAAGAAAACTGTTAAATATATTCCTGATTTTTTCCCCCCTTTCTCCTTCCTTCAAAACGGTTTACTTATATAGATCATCTGCCCATTACAGCAAAAGTAGAGTCCAGCCTTTCTTTAGCCCTAAACCAAGTTAAATTGTAGCCCAAAAGTCTATTATTTATTTTTAATAATTTTTTAAGTCTTGCTGAAAATTGGAAAATGGTGTCTGTAATTATTGTTTCTGTTATGGAAGCTCCTAAAAACCTTGTTGCGACAGGTCTTTTCCAGTGAGATAATATTATAGACAGTAAAATCTTGCAAACAGCATTAAAGCACAGAAGATATTCAGAGGGAGACTAATTGTATACCTAATGAAATTCACATGCAGACATTTAACTCTTGGCTTAATTTTTAAACACGGTAAATTGTGAAGTTTTTCCATAGTTACAGTCATGTCCTGCTGTTTAGTAGCCTGGCGTTGGATGCAGATATGTCTGCACAGAAATGAAGATAGTTGTGAAAGAAATTTCTATACCTGGTGGGAAGTAGGATCAACTAGTAAAATACAAAAGCAGGTTTTTAAAAAGAACAGCATTGTTCTGTTCAGAGACCTGAGGAAAAGAAAAAAAAAGTCTTCAGAAGTATTTTTGGGTTGGAGGAACTACAGGGAAAAAGAGTAGAGGTGTCACAGTCAGAAAATCCCTGGGTAGTGTCACAGCTCTAAGTGAAATGCTGTTTCAACATGTAGGTGTTAGTAATCTCATTAGCAATTCATTATTAAGTCAGTGTTGCTTAACTTGTCCTTTACCTATTACTATATTATTTGCTGTGTCAGCCTTATATATGTTTCCATCTGTTAAAACTTACACCACTTCAAAAATGAACAAGACTCTAGAAACTGAAAAACATACACTAAGATGCTTCTGCAGTATGAACTTCATACCATTGCTGGAAAGATAATGTTGCAGCAGCTATTTAGGTGTGAACATGGTAAGAATTTCAAGAATACAATACATTCTTTAAAAAAAAAACAAATAAAAAGGTAGTGTTTTTTATTATACTCTCTTCAGTTCTTGCCACCTATTCTACAGTTACAGCACTTCACATGGTATTTTTTTTTAGGCTCAGTCATCTACATTGCTGCAGTCATTACCTATTGTCCAGCATTATTTTTTAAGTTAAAATTCACTTTATGCATTTCTCTGCTTTGTATTTTTCAGTTTAAGAAAACTTCTAAGACTGAGGATAATTTTCCAGAAAATTTTATGGCCAGCATTGCAGTTAGGTTTATTTTGTCCTTAAAGGCACATGCCAGTTTTATTCTACTTATGGTATGAAACACGAGAAGGATAAAGGAGAAATCAACATTAAACTGAAACATTCTTTACTCCATTATAGCACTTTCTTTGGAAGAATATTGCTTTATAAACATAACATTAATGTTATGTAGTGCCTATTTATTCGGGTAATCTTGATATGTAATGAACAGTACCAGTTGCAGCTAATTACTGAGGATAGCAACAGCTGTTGAAATATTTTGGTTTTAGTTATGGGTCTAAAATGCAACTGCTTAGGAAGTCAAATGTGCTGTTAGAAATTGCATTTTGTTGAAGAATGCAATTTTTAAATTGTTGTTATTTACATAATTAACTTTTTTAAAAAATTGTCTGTAAACCTGATGTAGAATATAAAACATGTAGATACTACTGCAGGATATACCTCTATCAAAATATGGCCTGAATCAGTAATTTAATATTCTAAGAAAACCTTTATTATGTAGTCAAGTCATATTTGTCATTGCGTGTCTGTGAAGGCCATATCACATAACACGTTAAATTTCAGTTCGTTATGCAAATGAAGATACTGAATTTTAAGTTCTTGGGTGCAACTCTCATGGCACCTTAAAGTTTGTGTTTAATAGTCTACATTCTACACAAGTCATGGATCAAACTCATACCAACTGTCAAAAAAGCATTTTTTTCCGAAAGAAAAATATGATTAAGTTGTTTGATGTTGTTAAAAGTCATTTAAAACAAACAAACCAACCAACCCTCCCCAAATTTTTGTACAAATCAGAAAAATAGGAAAGAATATAATTTCTAGCAAGTTACATATGAAAATGTGGTAAGGAAGCCCAAAAAAGATTTTGGGGAGAAGATGGCTAAAGGCCAAAAACTGATAATAAATCCTTTTTCAAACACATCAGGATAAGGAAGCCTGCCAGAAAATCTGGAGGGCCAATATATGATCAGGGGTGAAAGGAGCACTGAAAGAAGACAAGACTGTAGTACAAACTATAAAACCTTTCATATCCACATTCATTATAGAAGAACTTAGGGAGCCTCCCATGCTGGAATCTTTCTTCATAGGGGATACTTTGGATGCTCTTTCTGAAACAAGTGTCACTAAAAGCATTTTACAAGAAAAAAAAGTGCTTAGAATTGCTTTTGCTTGCAGTTGCTGTTCTACAGAACAATGGAAGGTAGCTGAAGGAATACCAGTTTTCCAAAAATATTCCAGCAAATCACAGGCTCTGTATTGGACAAGCTGACAGAAACAATAATGAAGAATCAATTTAGGGGATACACAGAAAAATACGTTATGGTGGAGAAGAGTAAATGAGAGTTTTACAGAAGGAAATGATGTCTCATAAATATGGTAGATTTATTTAAAAGAAGCAAAAAATATGTAGGTATGGAAGACTGAGCTAAATTAATATCTTGCACTTCAAGAAAGGACTGCAGAAAGGTTCCCCAGATGTAAACTACCGTAAGATAGAAGTTCCTGATGTATGTAAAATTGGGTTACAAGAAACTTCAGAGGGAAAGGATAGAAATTAATGATTAATATTCCTTAGAGGAATAAGTCACCAGCAGAGACTGGTGCGAACTTTACACTTCAACATATTCATATATCATCTGACAAAGAGATAGAATGTGAGATGGCAATATTTCTAGTGATAATAAAGTATATTGGATACTGAAGGTGAAAATTCTTTGTGAAGAGTTATAGAAGGCTCTTGCAGTAGTGTCTTTGTTTAGGCAGTTTTTCTAGCACCCAATGGCCCTTCCCTACCTGAGGAGGGAATTGGGAAAAGGAAAGGAGACCTGTAGGTTGAAATAAAAACAGATTTAATAAAATAATTATAAGAAACTAATATTAATAAAAAAACCACAAAGTTATACTCGGAATATAGTGGTCACAATCTATTTGCTCACAGCAGTGAATGCTAAATAACAAACTGTGAGCCCTAGATCTCCAGCGAAAATGTGATGGTCACAATGAGCGGGGGAGTAGGTCTCTGGGACAGAATGATGGGTGAGACCCTTTGGGGATAATAATTGTCGGGGAAAGAGAGCTGTCCCCAGCAAACTCTCCAATTTAAAGTGAGCATGATGTTTATGATACAGGATATTTCTGTTGACCAGCAGGATAGGAGATAAATGAGGAATGCATTGAAATTAAATAAAGCCACTGTTAAGTAAGTTTTCCAGTGGCAGAAGTGAAGAGGCATATATTTCTTTTAAGTCTTGATTTATATAATATCTGCTAATCTTGAAAGAGTGAAAATGTGGCCATTTTATACAATGACTTCTCCTTTTGTCATTGTTAATTTAGATGAAGATTTGATGTCTGTATAAAATATGTTTGACTTTGATAATAGTTCTGTGCATGGGCAGCACTGTAAGCAGACTAGCAAATGCATTGTTCAAGGAGAATTATTTAAATACATTGAAGTGAATGAAGGTAACCTAGAACAAGGGATTTTTATTCATTAATAAATGTGTCCACTGAAAGAATTTTTTCAAAATAATAAGGACTTATTTCTCTACATTTCATGATTAGGGGAAGTTGCAGCACTGCTGTTGTTTTGTAGACTTGGAAATCTAAAAACTTTTACTATAAGCTCATTTTTTGGCATTACATGTCTGTGAATGCCATTGAACATGTTTTGTAGAGAAATCATTAGAACCTATTTTCCTTTATCTTATATTACATAAATCCTCGGACAAATCTCAAAAACAGGTATTTTGTTTGCAAGTGCCCTTAACTCCTGTAAGAAACAGTAGAGGTTTTAAGTTTCTAATAATGTTCAAATTAATAATACTTTATTACTGTAGCAGTTACGGAGAAAACTTTTATATTTACATGTTATGTTGTTTTTGATTGATCCTTCCATTACATTTGCCCCTTGGTTTATTCTGAAAAAAACAAATTTCTGTCTTCAGATGGTAGATGGCTTTAAAATGGGCATACATGCTGTAACAGAAGACCAGGAAAATTTCCTTTTCCATTATTGTAGGGTTACACTCGGGTTTCCCCCTTTTATGTTAGTAGACCGTATGAAGTATCCCTATTTCTCTGTTTCTTTTGAATGCACTGTTAAGGTGAAGTGTGCCTCACTGCTGTGAATTTCCAACATCAGAGCAGTTTTATTCTCTGCTGTTTTATTTATGGCCAACTAAACCATCTTTTTGTCTACATGCACCTTGATGGTTGTGTTCCATCTGGACTTGCATATGAAGGTATTTTTACTAATTCATTGAAAGAAGAGTCTTCCAAATGTTCAGATCCTAGTTTGAACCTACAAATCTGGGATTGGGAGCTCAAGTTATAAACCACTAGCTCAAAAAGACAGTTAATGTCTAAACTGCAAGCCCCTCTCTGCTGGATGCCTGAACAGCCAACTCCAAATATTAAGCTCCATTCTCATGATCTGTCAAAAACTTTGAGGTCTCCTAAAATATTGTGGTTGTCTTGTTTTTTGCATGCTTGTGCACGCTTGTTACAGAGATCAGTCCCTGCAGTTAAGTCCCTGCAGCTGTTAAGGGATTATTACAAAAGTGTGCTGTTTATTTATTCCAGAAAAGTCAACCTAATATTCAAAGCAAGTACTTGGAAGTATTTTCAGGTATATACTGATTAACATTAGGCTGAAATAGAGAGTAAGCTTCAGTGGAGTTGTTTCAAATCAAATACAAAATTAGTTTTTCTTCAGTGTTGCTGTAAAGAACTTTAATATAGGCTTTCCTAAGTTATTTCAGTTTTCTTTATGTAAGATCTTGCTTTCACATCATTGACTGACTACTGTTTACATGAATGACTAAACCTGGATAACATGCCAAAAATCCTTTACAGTTATAAAAGCCTTTGCAAATACATTTTATGGTATTTTCTGCTAGCCAGGGAGCTGAAGCTCTTCTTAGACAGGTACCCTTTTCATATAGGCTGTTTAGATTAAATGAGGCATTGTTCAAAAGCAGTTTGAATATATAAAGATAAAAGGAAAAATAAATTAGTAGTAAGCTTCTTGATTTCTACTTAGTTTGTCAGTCTGCTGAAAATGCCTTTACTGACTGTTATATGAAGTCAATTAGTGCAATCACACACTTCATCTGTAAGCTTTCCAGCTGGCGTGCTGGGTATCTAAACAATTGAGGGAGGGAAAAGTCTTTACTTTTCAGTGTTCTCTTGAAGTGATGTGACAATGACCATCAAAAGGTTTTAATATTTAAGTTTTGAGAAGATTTCAATGGAGTGAAACAGAAATGTAGGTCTTTCTAATGCAGCTCACCTGAGCTGACTAAAAAGAGAAAAGAGGCCCTAAAGGCATCAGTAGATGCTACTACTTTAATTTTGTAGAGACACAGCTATTTCAAATGCAGAAATCAATACACTCAGTTCATGCTTTCATTAGGTGCAAGAGTGAGAACATTCATTGGAATCTTATTACTTATTAGGATAGTAAGAGCACTGTTTATCTTTACATTGTGGTTTTAATTGCCAGTAGGATTTTCAAAGAACCAGAATTACATGGGAGAATAAATACTGTTATAAAGCCAGTGGAATTTGCATTACAAAGACTTGTTAGTTCAGGAACTCTGAAAGATAGGGCTTTTGTGGAGCAAAAATATGACTACCATCAAAGTTCTCTTCTTTTCAAGGGGCGGGGAGGGGGTGGAGGGGGGAAGCTGATCACAGCTGCTAGGAGTTGGAAGGGACCTTGAAAGATCATCCAGACCAAGTCCCCTGCCAGAGCAGGATCCCCTAGAGTAGGTCACACAGGACCTGATAGCTGATAGAACTGTATCTTTAGTATCTTTCTGTCTGCTCCGTTTGGGGTTTTTTTTTTGTCCTAAGTTAGTACAGTTTCTGAATATTGGATGGATTTTGGCCAAATTTGACCAGAAGAAATAGATCCTGTTAAGATCTCTCAAAAGTCCTCAAAATAGATAGGCTGGGTATGTGTATATACCTGCTGAAGCCAATATTCAGACCTACCAGCAGGTGAGCAACAGTGACTGACTGATCACAGATGTCACTTTCCAACAGGCAAACAGTACAGAGAGAGGTAAGAGATGTGGGGGTATGTGAGGGTAGTTGCAAGAGTTATGCAAGAGAGGAGAGGAAAGGATGCAGGGTAAAAGCCTTTGGACTGCTTGTTTGAGAAACATAATAGAAGATGTGTTGGCATGTTTGAAAACATTTTGGTTTATTCCCTCCTGAAGCTATCAAGAATCAGCCTCTTGGGATGAGAAATGAGACAACACTAACCATGTGGCCTATACAACCTGAAGAAAAAAATAAGGAAAAAGGCATGTATTTTCAGTTTTTGTAAAACTGCATTGTGCCACATTTATTCAATATCTGCCTGCCTTAAAAGGTTTGATTAGATAAAATATGATTTAAAAAATTATGTTAAACACTAGTCAGAAAGAAGACAGAAACTAAGTTCAAAACCTTTGTATTAAAAAGGTACAAAGCAAAATCTTAGAGAAAAAAACCTTAGATATACAAGTTATATTTTACGTTGACTACTTTAAAAGAAAAATTGGATTCTTTATCTCATTTTTATTCTACTTTATAAATCAACTATGTCATAAAATCCTTACTAGGTGACTAATAATCGTATCATCATAGAATGGTTTGGGTTGGAAGGCACCTTAAAGATCATCTAGTTCCAACCCCCTGCCATAGGCAGGGACACCTCCCACTAGACCAGGCTGCCCAAAGCCCTGTCCAACCTGGCCTTGAACACTTCCACGGAGGGGACATCCACAGCTTCCCTGGGAAACCTGTTCCAGTGTCTCACCACCCTCACAGTAAAGAATTTCATCGTAATATCTACTCTAAATCTTACCCCTCATCCTATCACTACACTCCCTGATAAAAAGTCCCTCTCCAGCTTTCCTGTAGGACCCCTTCAGGTACTGGAAGGTTGCTATAAGGTCTCCCCAGAGCTTTCTCTTCTCCAGACTGAACAGCCCCAACTCTCTCAGCCTGGCCTCATAGGGGGGGTGCTCCAGCCCTTTGATCATCTTTGTGGCCCTCCTCTGGACTCTCTCCAACAAGTCCGTGTTGTTATGTTGGGGAGTGTACTGCATCCAGATGCGGATGCAGTACTTCTGGCGGCGTCTCCAGAGACTGGAGAATCACCTCCCTCAATCTGCTGGTCACGCTGCATTTGAGGCAGCCCAGTTTGGAAATGCCCAGAAGATAGTTGTAGGAGATTTAGAATGCAGCACAGAACAGATAAAAGCACACTTTTTCTTTCTTCTGAACTAGTTGATGATTCATGAATAGCATAACACACCAGAACTTTGCATAGTTTCCATTTTTTATTTTGTCTGCTTTGCAAAGAAAAGCATTGAAATATCATTGAAGGTGATGAACCATGAACCTGCTATCTTTGCAATACATAACAGTAGTCAACAAGACAATGAGGAGCCTTGTGAGAATTCAGCACAGTCCCTCTCACCATATCCTATGCTAATCTAACAGCATTCCTAGCAGTCTGACATATCCTGTGGGATTGAATTTAGAGTTGTTCACTTAGTTGGGGTGACGTTTAAAATTGGCAGGAAGTCTTTCAGGTTATAAAGCTTAGTTAAGTAGAGCTGTGATTAGTTGATATCAGCTTAAATAAGTATGTTACAAAAACTGAAAAATAATGAAGCTATTCAGTTTTTGTTTGAGTTTATTCAGGTGTGTTGCTTGCAACAAAAACTTGGACAACTTCTTGAAAGATTACTTTGAAATTAGATGATGAATTTTGAAATAATAGGAAAATGAATAAAGTACTCAAACAGTTTTTTAGTTAACAATAACTAGTAGTATTGATTATTACTTGAAACAAGGAACACCCAAGAAAAATGCCCATCCAAATGCAGGTCTGAGCCAGATGGCAGGAAGTAGGGTAAGGTAAAATTAAAAAATTCCAAAGGTCATTTGGAGCCAAACCAACATTTTTCAGGCTTCAAAGAAGTTGACATGAAAAATACAAATAGCAGAAGTTTCTAAATGAGCTTTAAATTGGGAGAACAAAGATTAAATTTAAAAAATAGACAGTCAGTAAGACTATGCCAAATCATGAGAAATTGCGTAAGTCCTGTGAGCTATAAAATAAGTGGTTAAGGCGCATTGGGATACTGCAGGGAAACAAAGTTATGCTTTTCGTAACACACAGTTCATTTCAGTATTTAAAAAGTAATCAGTGGGACTCCTGGAAATTGAAACTGTATTGCCGATCTATTAGTGATGAACGTACCTAAAAAATGGTGATAAATAAGAACAAAGTGGTGCAACTGGCATGGGTAATCTAAGTAAAAACCAATTTCTTTACACGTCTGTGATTTTCCTCCAGAGTATGTTATGATAAAAGAATTAGTGTTACCAGTATTGCAGTACTTTATGACTATTACAAAAACACTCGATCTTTTGATTACTCAGTGAAGGAAAACGGATTAAGTTGCAGAACTTTGGAGAACAATTATTTAGGTTAATCCAAACTGAGAAATAGCGTCTGGAATTGTATGACAGTTAAACAAGCTATAAGTAGAATTATAGAGGCAAATTTTAGCAACTCTAATAAATTACATTGGAAGAAATAGCCTGAAGTATTGCTGAAATGTAAATAACCTGTAACAACTCTAGAGGTATCTTCCAACCTAAATAATTCTGTGATCAAATGCCAAATTTGGACCTACATTGAGTAGATTGACATGATGATGCTATGATTTGAACCACCAACATGAGAAAAAGATAGAAGCGTATATAATAGCTATTACCTTTTATGGCTTATCTGTTATTTAACAAAATACAGCTGCGAAGTGGAAGAATTGAAGTGTTTTAGAATTTAGAGAATACATAGCTAAAAACTCAAGAAATGTGTGGATAAAAAGATCATTATTTTTAACTCAGCTTCAGTTGTGTTCAACTTCAGTTGAACAGCTATGATTCATATAAATCAATAATGTGGCTTGATGTTTTTGTAATGTATATGCTTATGAATCTGACTGAGTTTTGGTTATCTGCTTTATCATTGATTTTGATTGCAGCTTATTCCTGAGTAAAATAAAACAGTATCTTGCTATCCGAAATTTCTATGAAAGTTGTTTAAACTATGCATGTTGAATAGAACAAGATCATTGCGTACTGGGAATCTTTCAATGAATTCTGAAAAAAAAAAAAAAAAGAAGATAAAAAAGAGTGATCAGTAGGATATGAAAGCTGTCACTTACCTGTGTGGCTGTTGCAGATAACTGTTTTTTCCTTTACATTATTAGAGAGTTACTCTTCAGTGTTTTTGTCCAGGACAAAAACAAAGAGTTGCTATAAGTTTTCCTGCAGCTGCCATCTCTTACTTTTTAAAAAGTGAATGAGGACTAATGGGAAGGGTTTTTTTCATTGTTCAGAATGATAATAAAGGTAATAAAAACTAGAAAGTTTTCAAAAAGTTTCCTGGAATTGTTCACACATCTGTGTGTTTGATTACACAGATGTTCTAGTCAGTGATGTCAAATGGTTATGCTTTATCAGAAGGTTGTATGTTTGGATTAAATAGAATTATGTCTCTTACGCAGTTCTAATTTTATGTAAACCCTTAACAAAATAGAATGTTGTTGAAAATTGTGATGACCATGTTGCTCGTTTAATTTTTTTTTAAAACAATGATTACATTGTCTCAGCACAACACTGTGTGTCAGAATTATTTTGTCAACTGTTAGTAACTGGCAAAAGTCTTGAAGCATGAGAGACTTCTGTAGCCATTTCAAAATTTCTAGTTATAATAACACATTCTTTGATCTGTATTTGTGAATATTTCATTTTATGACTTTTCATTTGTTACCCATAGTTTCAGTGATAGTTCCCTTGTTGGGTCTCATATTGTGTAGTTTTACAAAGTAAGGAACTCTGAATCTTCTCTGTGAAATAACCATATATTTTCAGTTCCTTCTCAAAAAGTATTTTTCCATATCTCAAAGTGCAGTCATGAACACTTGACCTAGTAGTTAATTTTGGACATCCAATTCGTTTGTTTTGCCTTCATGAAATACATTTTGTTTGTTTCTGATTTTGATTCACAGCAACTCTTTTGCAACTTCATTACTATTCAGGCAATATAGCACATATAGTTGAAGGCTGAATAAATGCTTAGTAGCTATTGAGCCTTGAATGAAAGTCCTATCTAAAACATCTGTATATTCCGCCTTAGTTAGTATTTAAAAGATAGCAAATTCTTACCTGTATGCTTGTATTCTCCTTGGCTGTTTCCCTTGATCTTTTCAATTTACTACTTATCTTCATAGTTGAAGTTCTTCAAAACAGGAATTGTCTCTCTTTTTGTCCTGCTTCCACTTCTGTCATTAGAAGAACTAATTCAGTGGTTCTAATGATGTCTGAAATGCTGAGATTTACTGCAGTAAAATGCATTCATGAGCAGTAGGGCTGTAAAGTTATTTTTTAGCAATTTCTTATGCCTTAAAATATTTGTTTGTTTTTAAAGAATACATTGAATTTTAAGACTTTTAGATAACAAATATGTCCAAGTAAGCCCTAATGCACAGTAATTGTGTAATTGTATATAAAAAGGTATGAATGTGTGAAGAAGAATATTTTTGTTGTGTTTTAATAACTACCAGCTGCTGAGAATTCAAGGACCTTCAACTTTGTTCTACTGGAGTGGATTGTTAGATACAGTTCACACATAAATCTAGTCTAAAACTATGATTTCTATTATTTTTAATGCCATTTTGAATGAGTAAGAGTTAGGTAGTCTTTTTGAAGTTGAGTATACTGTTTAGCTGATATGTTTGGGATGTTACTTGCCAGTGGTAAAGCTTATTAATAAACTACTTGACTCATCTTAGTATGTATTTTAAAACAGGTGAGGCTAATGATAAGGATGTTCAGGTGGTGGAACTTCCCATTGTTGACAGCTTACACCCACGGCCTCCGTATTTACCGCTGGCTATCCCCGAAGACCTGGCTGATAGGCTGATTCGCGTACACGGGGATCCTGCAGTGTGGTGGGTCTCGCAGTTTGTCAAATACTTGATTCGTCCACAGCCTTGGTTAGAAAAAGAAATAGAGGAAGCTACAAGGAAACTTGGTTTCAAACATCCAGTGATCGGGTGGGTATTTATTTTTCTTTTTAACTGTTGGTGCTTTAATATGTGTATATAGTGATTCCTGTTCATGACAAATTGTTTTATGATGGTTTTATCCAAGAGCCCCAAGCATTTTCTGGGAATAAAGTATGCTTTCTAGATGAAGCTATTATTTTTTAACTGTGCATAATACAAGTTGATTACAAGTACTATGTAATCAGACACTTTTCTGTCTGGGTCTTCTTTACAAATGCTTTTAGCTCTTACATTTGAGGAAAAAAGGCTAAACCTACAATTTACATGCTACAGTCCACAACTAATTTTATTGTTGGCTGCACCTGAACGTGGTATGT
>NW_010158799.1:118373-138894 GCF_000695765.1 Mesitornis unicolor | reverse complement strand
GCTGATGTTTTCACTACTGTTTCTTAGCAGTAGCTATGAATTGGAAAGGTCTTTGTGGGGAGACATGGGAAGAAGGAAGGAAAATACCTATGGGCAAAAAGGAGCAGCTTGTGGAAGAAAGGTTTTACTGTCATGTAACATGAAAAATTTTGCTGCTGCTGTACTAGAGTCTGCAAATACTGCTTCCTTTGCCAGAATTTTCCTTCAATCCTTAATCTTTCTTTTTGTAGAAATATGCAATAGTTCTGTCCAAATGATAGCTGGCTTTTGATCATTGTCAGTAGGCTGCTTCACTGGTGGATCTGTGGACTTGTTAGGTTTTAAGCAGATGAGGAAGATGCATTTTTAACTACCTTCATTCAAACCCTGCATTGTAGTTGATGTTCCAATATACCCATGGTGCAAATATTTCTATTTTGCTTTTGGAACTGTATACATCAGTCATTATCTAACTACATGGGAGAGCTTAGCGCTTTGCACAAAATGGATACCTTGTATGTTATAAGTAAACCTTCTTAATTCTCTTTTTTTCAGTTACCCTTTGTCTTCCAAGCAAGATTAGTATATTACTTTCAAGAACAGAATGATCACATTCATGTTGTCAAGTGTGTCTCGATGGACATCAATGAGTTTAAATCCCTCCTTGTTTTATGTAGGGATTCAATTTAATGTGCATTCTAAAAGCACTGGCATGAAATGTAAAGTTAAACTTTCAGTTGCTAAAGTATATATTGTATTTATAAATTTAATTCCTAGTTTCTGCCTTTTTCCAGTGTTCACGTCCGAAGAACAGACAAAGTAGGAACAGAGGCAGCATTTCATCCTATTGAAGAATATATGGTACACGTTGAAGAGCGATTTGAACTTCTTTCTCGCAGAATGCATGTTGACAAAAAAAGAGTCTATTTGGCTACAGATGACCCTTCGTTGTTGCAAGAGGCAAAATCCAAGTAAGATGAATTATGTTTATATTGAAATTTGTTCCTTCTGGTTAGCTTTACAATTTATGACTATTGTATGGACAAATCTTAGTATCATTTTTTTGTTATTGTTTATACAGTTAAGATTGCATTTCAGTTTCCAGTGATTTTAATTTTTCTTTCACAAATTATCTTTTTTTGGGTGATTTTTTTTTTCCAAGTGTGCTTTTCAAAGCTTAATGTTAAATATCTAGAAGAGTTGAGCAAGATAACCTGTGACTGTTTAAAAACAACCCAATGCTGTAAAAGGGAAGTGAAAAAATAAATAATAAATACACCAAACTTCTTATAGAACATACATATTACAAAGAAACTATTCAGAAATATTTTAAAAACTATTTAGTGTATGAAGAAGTTTCAACTGTCCAGCAAATACCTTTCTGTGAATAGCTGCCAGAGAGATACTTACTATTTGGTTGAAAAGATTCTGATGACACTTTCAGAAAGATTTCTGTATTGACAACTTAGAGGACTTCCATCTGTACATGTTGAATAATTTTGAAGTTTGTCCTTGATACATGGGAGATTCTTGATCTGTAAAATTGTCTTTGTCCCTTTTTTGCTCTTTGTTGTTTTCTAGTTCTCCAGAACATTGGTGTAACAAAACTCTAGCTATAGGGTATCGCAGCCTGTCATAGAAAATATAACTAGGTTCAAACCTGGAAATGCATCGTATGCATGCATTTACTCCTAATGTGACCCATATTTTCCTGTAAAAACTCATTGTTAAGTTTTGAAAGGTGTCACTGACATGGCAAAACTTCTGGTTTAGTAAAAGAAAGCAGATGCCTATGGAAGAATAAATTTCCATATTTAACTGTAACTTTCTTGGGTTATGTTGTTTATGACATACTTAAGAGTTTTGCAAATGCTTTTTGCCATGACTTTGGCAACTTGGAGAAGTATTTCGGATGCATTCAGTTTAAGCATATTTGTTACCGAGTACAAGTTTGCATGCTCTCCTCTTGAATTCTATTTATTTATCTGTCTACCGAATAGCACCTATTCTTGTTTCCAAAATTGTGTCTCCCATGAGCAGAATACATATTTTTTTTCATTTAAGCAAGGAAATTAGGACTTTTTGAAATCAAGGCAACTCTAAAATGGCAAATTTTTTAACAGTTCTGTTCTTGGTAGACATGCTTGGAAAAATATATAATATAACATACTGGATTACACATTTTCTTTGGCATATATAAGGTAAGCAGAAAATGTTATTTATAGAAGAAGAATTTTCTACAGCATTGCAAATTTGTGCATTTCAATTATGCTATTTCTATTTTTCTTTCATATCTATAAAGGGCTGCTGTTTAAATTATGGAGTTTTGAAAAAAACTAAACGAACATATGCAACTCCAGATGATGGCAATCTAATCCTTCCTTTTTTGTATATGTAGAGACAAGAACAGTAGCAGAAACAGTTATGATAACATAACATTTAAAGTGCAAATCTGAACAATGAAAAGACAGGTAATACGAAATTGAGGTTATAATATTTAATCCATTACATTGTCCTAAATAACTTTAATTACTGTTTGTAACATAACAGACTTGAATATTGCTGTAACAATCTTAGTCATGCATTTTTTCTTTAGCTATGTTCAACTTTGAATTCTTAGCACTGTATACTTTAACTTTGTGAATAATAATGAGATGCACTACCTATGGAAACATATCAACACAAGTTTTCAGTAGCAACAAAAACTAATAGGAGAATTGTGACTTGCTCAGTAAAACAATACTGAATTTAAGCATTGTAGTTTCTCTGGTCCATTCCAAATCACACTTTTATTGTAATATTATAAGATACATCTCATTAGTACAACATTCACTATTGCCGTTTTCTTAGGGAAAGCCATAGAATCTGTAAGTAGTGAAGATTTTTGTGTGTGTGTGAAATTTCAGGTCATAGTTTACACTGAAATTAATTTCCTAAATTGCTTTCATCCTTCTGTTGTTTGCAATTGAATGGAAGGCATTTGAAACTTCCTATGGTTTCATAAAAGGCAGGATGCAATTTGATGTTTCAGCATTTAAGAGCATCTGAATGCAGGTTAAGGTCATGGTTTTAGGAATAAGGAACCTTTTCTTCCTCTTCTTGTGAAGAAAACTACAAATTAGCTTACACTTCTGACAAAAACGTTCTAGTCACATCACACTACCAAGCTGTGATAGAAACAGCTGTCACATTGTATGGCTGTAGCTTATGTTGGGGGCAGTATATTAGCAAGTAATAGATATATCTCCCTTTACATGAGAGTGATTGGCTGTCAAACAATGTTGGCACTTAAATAAAGAAAATTTAGCCAACATGCACATGAATAGGCATATTGTTTCTGTTAAGAGAAGTATTTCAAACTACTTACAGTCATGAAAACCAAAATGTTTTGCCTTAAGTTTCAGAAACTTCCCTTGCAGTCAGATACCTACCAACTGCAAGTATAGTAGTAAAGACAGTGGAGGCAGTACTATCAGTTTGTAGTGTTTTGTTTTGTTTTCCAAAAGAAAGAAAGAAGTGATATATTTTCAGAATTAGGATGATATAGAACAATGTGATTAGAGAGGAGCACAGCTGAGAGTTCAACAGCTACTATGATTATGGGATTAAAGCACTTGACAACTTCTGGTAAGCAGCGGTCATGGTATTTGTCTTAGATAAGTGAAATGTTAGGAATGATGTAAACTGCTTGTTCTTTGGCTAATTTGATAGCTTTCTAATACAGACTTTTGAATTTACATCTAGTATGTGTATTTCTAGTCTAATATTATTGACAGCATCTTCTCTCTCTAAGGTAGAATATTCAAAATAATGCAGCTGAACATGCACATAAATTCTTAAGAAACCATATTTAATACCTTTCTGGTTTTTATATGAAGCTATTCAGGTCTCTTTCTCATGTATATGAGCACTAAAATTCAACAAATTGCATTTTTTCTTTTTGGATATTTACCTGTAAAGTAACCTGTATTTTGCTTATTCATTTTTTGCCATAATTTTTCTCCCTCATTTTTTTCCCCAGCACTTATGAAAGCCTTTTCCCACCCTATTTCGCTGCTTATTTACTTCCACAATAGCAAGTTAATGTCTTTCCTCCCTGTGTACTGTCTGCAGTTTAGCTGTTGCAACCCTCCCCACCCCCAAGACATAGTATGCCTAATATGTAGAATTCATTAATGCTTCAAAGTTCTTGAGTCTGATGAATGGCTTGTACATTTCTTAATTTTTTTAGAGCAAGACTCTCTTTTTTCAGAGGGAAGAAAACTTCCCTTGCATGTTCTGGACACTTTCCCAGTCCTAGCAAATTGAGTACAGGAGCCTGGGACTTGCCCTGGTGTGTACCTGCTGCACAGCATAGTGGTAAGCTGTAGTTAGACAGCATGTTGATCAGCTTCTGAAAACAATTGGACCTTGAAATAGTCTCATAACTGTGCTTGGTTTGTATCTTCTGAGGCATGAAGGGAAGATTTAAAAATCTCTTTTCCCTACCTTCTTCTGATTTCTTCTTTACCCCTTTTCCTTGAGGGGGGAAAATATAAGAAATCCCTTCCTGACCTGTATATAGGTTTCAAGAATCCATTAGGTAGCTTTACAAGAACTAGATATTATTTTTAGATATGTGGAAGAGATATATTACATACAATTAGTCTCATATAAGGAAAACAGTTTTATGCCAGTTTCCATTCTTTGGTTTTATCTTCACAGTTACACCACCTTTCCTCTTACAGAGAAGAGAATGTGTGGGTGATTTCTTTGGAAAGCTAGGAGGGATCCTACGAAATAATGTGTTTGGGTGATACTGTCAGTAAAAATGTGACATCTTATTATTTTTTATTCATTTACCACTGGATTCAGGAATCCTAGTAATAGGATCATGCCTGAGTTCTGCTTAAAAAGAAAAAGAAATTTCCCAAAAGCTTACAATGTATTACATTAATTCTAATATAAATAGAGATGGAAAAGGGAATAGAAGGAAGCAAGAGCGAACTACAGATCCTTAGAAGTTTCATTTCTTTTATTCTTTGTAGTCATTGTGGTAAGAAACTAATTCACTGTAGTGAGTGGGAAGGAGAATTAAACCTCACTTGATGCAGGAAAGCAGGGGCCACATATGGCTAAACTTGAGAAAGGTATAGGCTTGGCCTTTTACTGTTGTTTGTTTGGAGGCAGGATGGTGGACTTCTTTGGTCACAGTGAGTATGGCTGCTATTACACTCACATTTTAGGATGTTTAAAGGTAACCTTTTTTCCCCACATATAACTATAGCATTGTGTGTGAGGGACAACATAGAAGTTCCTGTTTGAAGACTTAAATGTGTGAGTAGATAAGTGCTAAGCTGGGATCACTGGCTTAAAGAAATGGGTTCTGAAATGGAAAATGGAATTGAAGACAAGATTTGGTCATTTGGTATGTCAAAGACTGTTTCCAAAAATAAAGGGAGGAAGGGGAAAATTTTAAATGTATGCATAAGAGGATGTGTAAATAATTCTGATAGTTTTTTCTTTACCAGATCCGATATAACACCTTTTTTGCCATGCTTCTTTTGTTTAAGTTATTAGACTGATCTTTTGCTAGTAAGAGATCACATTCTTCAAGAAAGGTTCTTTTATCTCTGCTCAGCATGTGGATTCTGATTTTTGCAGTCTGAAGAAGTGATTAATTTTAGCAGTATACCTGGTGCCAATAATTTGCAAAGGGGTATACAAATATATTTATTATGCTCACTGTCCCTCGAAATGACATCTTCTGTTAAATGTTCTTCATGTTGCCCCCCTCAGAGTTGTGTCACTGAAATAGGACTGATGCCCATCTCTGTTCCTCAGTTAGTTTTCATAGTAGAGTATGACGTATTTCCATTTGCTCTGTACTTTTTTCTTTAAAAAAATACTAATATTGTTTGCACAATGGAAATAGAATATATCACAAATATTATGTTGTCACCTGTTGTATTTTAATAGCTTGTTAAATATTGACAGAAAATGTTAGACAAAAGACAGAAAAGAAAATTATTGTTGTGTTCGTCTTGAAAAAACTGTTTCTTGATCCATATCCTTCTATTATTTCTTGGAAGAGATCAGTCATTTCAAATGAATATTTCTCTTCCTTTTGTTTATTTTGTTTTGTCATGTTTTTAATGCGACAGGAACTTCCCTAGATGTTCATGATCAGATGCACCCTTTAAAGGTGTAATGCTATCTCTGGGAAACTTACCATACATATATATATTATTTTTGAGCAGGTTTTTCTCTTGGAAACATAGAATTCTATTAAAATCACTATGAAGATAAATTAAAATTATTCCTCGAGTGTGGAAGTTTTGCATATGACTTCTTGATTTGCTCTTGAGAAATTTACGGATTTTCTAGTCACGGCTAGTGAATGTTAGATGGAAAAGTCTGCTATATTTGCCCATTTTACTTCTGAAAACAGTTTTCCCATAGTTTTAACATTAAAACGGAATAGATCAGGCATATCCTTACAGGAGGTTTTCATAATCGTGTCTCCCATGTGTCCAGTGTGGATGCGCATGCTGCGTTGTTGTACACAAGTGCGTGCTAACTTCAGTAACTTTCCAAGAACTCGTGAGTGAAACGCTTATTTTGAGCAGTGTGCAGCACAGGACTGTCAGGCTTTGAAGTATTTAGTTACAGGTTTAAATTATTGTTGCTCCAGTATTATGGCCTGCTCTGTGTTTTGATTTTCTTTATTAAGCAGTATAAGAATGATTAATTCTTGCAAATGTGATATTAGCTGCCTTACTATCTTATGTAATATAATGTTTTATAATTGCTAGGAAGTTGTAAATTTGAAAAATAGGTTTTATTTAAATTATTTTATAATTAGCCCTGTGGTTGAAATTTCTGTAATTGCAGGTTAGTCTCATGAGTTGCACTTCCTGATTGAAATATAATTATTGTGTAGCAGCAATGTAATTATCATCTTTGTTACGTCAACCTGGAGTTTTTAATATAAAATGTATTTTTTGGTAGGTGGCTGACTGAAAACTCAATTAAATCTTACTACTTTTTGCAGTTTATTTCAAATTTCAGTTCCCCAGTAAAAGAGTAGAAATGTTTTGATAAAGGCCGTTCTTTTAAAATATTTTTAAAAAGGAATTTTTTTTCTTTAAAAGTCATTGTTACATGTTGAATTTTAATTGTAATTTTAAAATAATAAGAACCAAGGTTTTATGTTTTAAATAAAAAGAGAAAGTGAGGTGATCTGAGTATATTTCTTCTACAATCAGTAGCATTAGCAGCATGTGGAATATACTTCCTGATACTTTTTCACTTCTTTTAAAGTGTCAGATCTCAGAGTTACAGTATCTTTTTATGTGATTTTCATTTTTTCTGGATAAAGAGAGGGCATGCTTAGAGGCAGCAGTTACATTCTAGGGTGTATTCAATGTAATTGATTCCTGTAATTCATTCCCTGTAAAGTAGAGACTCACTTAAAACAAATTAACAACCTTATCTTGCAGCAAAGATGATGTTTCTTGGGGAAAAAAAAAAAGACTTTGCTGTTAACAGTGTATTGTGTTTTCACAGGTATCCAAATTATGAATTTATCAGTGATAATTCCATATCCTGGTCAGCAGGACTTCATAACCGATACACTGAGAACTCCCTAAGAGGTGTCATTCTGGATATTCACTTTTTGTCTCAAGCAGACTTCTTGGTCTGTACATTTTCATCCCAGGTAAACTGCAATACGAATACAATATAGAGTATGTGTACCAGTTCTAAATCTTAGTTTTCTCTATGCTCCTCATATCTTATTCTCAGTGCTCTCTCATAAAAAATTTATGGAAGAATTAAAGGCTTGGTATGCTATGTGAACATTTGGAGGCCTGTAAGCACTGGTTGATTACTTCAATTGAGGTTACTGTCTTAATTAAACATTTGAAATAAGTAAGAAATAACATTTAACATGTTTAAGACTTCCTTGTTTTCCATAAAGGTTATGTATAATTTCTGTGCAGCTCAGTTAAGACATTTAAAATAACTAAAAATAATTTTAAATATTTTTAACACTTCATTTTGCATAAAGTTAATATATTAACTTGTGTCTGTCCATTTCTACACATCGTTGCTCTCTACTGTAGTTCAGACATGTCTGCTATTGCCTTAGTTGTTTGTGGGAATAGAAGAGAATGAACCAGACATTTAATTTCTCTTCAGTTTATTTCTCTTATAATTTCTCTTCAGTTTTTCTAGCAATCCAGTGGCAGCACAATAAATGTGCATTCTGACCACTGTAATCTGTAAAGACTTTTTGTTGCAGATAATTATATGCTACGAGCTTCCTTTCTTGAGTGGTCTGATGAAGCAAGTTGGAGTCAGTTAGAAAACTGAATCATAATTGTAATAATTGCCATTTTCTTCTTTATTAAATGATATTGTATATTAATTTCATATGACGTGAAAAGCTGTTTCTAAAAGCTGTTTTAAGACTTAAAAAAAATCAGAAAGCAGTATATTGTGACTGACATGCTCATCCACCTAATTCAGTTATAGGAAAATACGATTTAAATCACACAAATTGAATGTTTTTTACATACTGTTGTCACATATGCTCTTAGGTGACGCTCCTGGTTAGGAAAGCATTCAACTATAAATGGCGATAGATTATGATCACACATGATTGCACTTTTACATGGAAGTGGATACAAGACTGAAAGTTAAAATTCACTTCAAAAAGAAATGTTTCTCACAGCCTCAAATGTAAATTGTCTTCTGCACTGTAATGACAATTAGATAGGTAACAAGCGTAATATTAATACAAATATATTATCAATACAGTGATATATTGACCTTGACAGCCAGAATTCGTAATAACATTACTATGGCAAAAAGATGGCAAAACCATAAAAAGTATAGCAAAGTCTTTTATTCCTCAATCATGGTTGTGGATAGATTTTTTTTTTTCATTGTTTGCCAGACCCTGTGAAGAAAATGCCATTTTATAGCATATTTAGAAGGTTATTAATACGGGCTACTTCAGACTAAGACATGAATAAACTCCAAAGTAAAAATCCTCACTAAGAAAAGCTTGTGAGGAACCATCCGCTTTTATAATAATGTTAGATTCAGCTAAGTATGTCACTAAATGCATATCACAGTGAAAGAGGTGATCATCAGCCAAGACCTAGGGCTGTTTGTCTTAAACACCACCCATGCATTGTTGTAGAGACAGTTCATATTCTGAAGGAAGATTTATTTGGTCTTGGATAAGAACTTAATAAGAAGTCTATGACATTTTCTGCTATTTTTGTATTCAGATAGCTGTGTTGAAAGTGGCAAATGTTTGCTTTAAATAAAACATTGAGTATGAACATAGAAGGAACATGTTTAAATATAGGTACAAATGGCTTGGGGAGAATATATTGTAATTCAGTTGTAAGCGTTGGAGTAATTTCAGAAGACAAAAATATATTAAAATACATTGACATAGTTAAGGTAATACAGGCTGATAGGGACATCTGGAGGTCATCTGGTACAACCCTCTTTGAGGTATCTTTGAGCTCCAGTCTTATTCTGCACCTCCCTGCATTTGACAATAGACATGTTTGCTGGATGACATATTTGGTTTTCAAGAGCTGCAGAAAACTCCATTGAAGTCTAAGAAATCCTGCTTAGACTGGTGCTCTCAATGGGTGGGACTATGAATTTGGTCCAAACATCTACGTAATTTCTTCTGGGAAATTTATTGTGCTTTAATAATTCAAATTCCTGAAAAATAATTCAGCACCAGTTTTGCTTGTCATGCAACAATGCGGATCTCTACAGTATTTTCATATATTGGGCTTTTCTAAGGTCAGCTGCAAATTTTCCCACTTTGCAGAAAGATTTCTTTTTTATGGGTTGTGATCTCTAGCATTTGAGCTACTATACCTATCCTTTCTTCAGTTAAACAAACAGTTTGGTAGTTACTTTGGCATTGAAGGTAAACAAAAATAGTCTGTTTATGTCCAGCGTTTGTGCAGTTTGTGTGGAGAGAAATTAAAGATAAGAATGTAGTCTAATTTACTTTCAGTATGATTTTGGGCTTTCAGATTAATCAATTGTATTCTGATTTTGTCTGTTTTCTTTTCCTTGCCGAAAAGAGTCAAAAGCTCATTACAGAGGTATTAAGAGAAAATTACAGTCTATGTGGATAGAATGAGGTGCTTTAGGAAGTCTCTTGTATTAATTCTTATTTTTGCTACCAAAACTAAGTGAACATTCATGTAAGCTGAAGAATAGCTGCTTCGTTAAAATACTGTTGTTAAAGAAATTAGGCCCATCAAGTGATGTGGAGTCAAGGGAAACAACCTACCTTGGTACTGTATTTCAGCAACATCGCATTGATTGAGATGTATAGGAAAGCCAAGCCACATGGTAGTTACACAAATCATAACACAGTAGGAGAATTATTGTTGCACATCAAAACGAAGAGCTTTTTTCTCTCTTCAGTCTTCATTTAGATGAAATTGTAGCTCCCTCTGCCTGACATATTTTTCTTCATAATCTCATTTCTTTACAGGATTTATGAGTCTTTGTAATTTACATTGTACATGTAAGTAAACAGACTGCAAAATAAGTGAATCTGTGAATAAAAAAATGGGAGGCTGCCTTTAACTATAATTCTGCATATGGATTCTTTGCCTACTGCCCTCAGCAGCTTATGGTTTAGTCACCCTGGTTTGATGCTACAAAGGGAACAATTACTGAGAGGATGTGTTGTATCTTTTATGTCAGGTACACAGAACAATTACACTCACTAAAAAGCATTTCCACTGAAAATATTTACTTTTACGGAGTATGTGTGTGTATCCTCTACCTGCACACACATGGAGTATAAAACATCAAAAACAGTCACAGAAGCTAGAAAATAAACAGTCTTTTACCAATGTATGAGTAATAAAATTTGTTTCTATATTATGGGGTATAACAAGTACGTCAAAATAATTAACTTCAGCCTGATCTTCTGCAAGCTGCTTCTGAAAAGTTATTTCAAAGATAAGATGGAGAGGGATAAAAGGAAACCTATTACATTTTTAAAGAAAATGCCTCTCTCAAAGAAGGTAGGAAAGTACAAATATGTCTGTTTTGAATGATCAAAGTTCTATTTACTGTATCTTCAGAGGGAGAATATTATGAAAAAGCTCAAATGCTTATTCATATTGAAGAAGTCTGCTGTATTGTTAGTTTATCAAGCTTATGCAAAATCAGAGAAAGATCCAGTAATGTAGATTAGAAGTCAGAAAGGTCACAGTGGCCAAATCATACACCTGACAGAAGAGCTTTGTTTAATACAGTGGCAGCCTTTTGTGTTTCTGGCAGCTCTGAAAGTTACAACATGATGCTGATGTGGGGACCTGTTTTCAGTCTGAAGAGAATTCCCTTCATAAAATGTGATCCAATGACACTTCAAAATGCATTTTTCTCCCCACCACCATCATTATTTTCATTTAGTTGTCTTCCCAGTTGCCAACAGTCATAATTCTATCACTGTTCTAATATTAAGAGCATTTTAAAACCTTGTATTAGGCTTTAGAAAAGTAAATTTAAAGCCTCATTATTACAGAATAATTTCTGAAAATATAAGTTCTAAAGGTTCAAACAGGAATAAAGTACAGGTTTTATTAGTAGTAAAGGAAAACTAATTTGCTTTTACTTTTGATTGGCTACATAGCATTCATTTTAAAAAGGAGGATGGTTAGTGTTCATATAGATGTTTTCAGTTTTTGCTGAAAAGTAGACTTTATTCATTTATTTATTTACCAGATCTGATCACCAGAGTACTAATTAAAGTACCGCAAAATTGTATGCTTCTTATTAGTAAATATATCTTGGTTTTTTGACCTGTTAACAAAACTTGATCCTTTTGTTAAACTCAGTTGTTACACATTAGGTGCTGACTTCTGTGGTGTATTGCAGGCACATACAGTATTTTTCACTTCTTTTCTGTTTTTATTTCTAAGGTTTGTCGAGTTGCCTATGAAATTATGCAGACATTGCATCCAGATGCTTCAGCATATTTCCATTCTTTGGATGATATCTACTACTTTGGAGGACAGAATGCCCACAACCAGATTGCTATTTATGCTCATCATCCACGAACTGCTGATGAAATTCCTATGGAACCTGGAGATATAATTGGAGTAGCTGGAAACCACTGGGATGGTTATTCAAAAGGCATCAATAGGAAATTAGGAAGAACAGGCCTCTACCCATCCTATAAAGTTAAGGAGAAAATTGAGACAATCAAGTATCCTACATACCCAGAGGCTGACAAGTAGATTAAAAGGAAGACATTCAGCAGTAATTCTCAATTTTGATTGGCTCAAACCAGTCAACACATTAACTAATGGTTTATATGGGATTTGAATTTGCATTTTAACATGCAGTTAAAATCAAAGCCTTTAGCAATGAAACTGGATAAGAAGCTGAGAACGAATGGATGGGCTATTATCTGAACTTACTCTGAAACATTTTTTGTTATTTGCGCGCTCACACATGCACACACAAACCCACATACAACAGGAAAGCTGTTGTTTTATACTTTCTGTCTCTTTTCAGGATTTGTCCCAGTCATTAGTCTTATGTGAGCTTTGGCTCTTTTCTCTGCCATTAATTGACAGTAATGTTCAGACTTAAAACACTGCCACATTGTGTAATTTGAGTGACATGAACATATTTTGTATGTGCAAAATTTAAAACATGGTGCCTATATTTGAAAAATTTGTGACCTTTTTAGAAGAGCCATGCCTGTTTCACAATGGGCAAGAGTCAATCTTCAACTGGTGTTACCGTGACCACTGAACTTGCTTCAAACTACAGATTCAGATTTCAGACTAGATTTCTTTACAAGTTTATTTTTAGCATTCCATCGGTTACTTTTCATCATTAATAAAATAAAAGATACATCCAACAAAGAAATAGTCACTGTCTGTTAGGAACTTTTGTAAAGCAATGCTATGAACAGATTCTTTAGTATTGATAATGTTTCTGGACATTGCGTTTGATTGAAAAAATACTCCAACCCAACCCAACCCAAACCACAAAATCCACAAAATAAAAAGTACTCAGTTTCATTGAATTTTTAAGCACTCGTCATGTAGTACAATAACTTGTTAGTGGCACGGTGTTGCTCAGTTCTGTGGGCAGTGGTGATGACTTCCATGGCTCAGTTTCTTACATTTACTGTCTAGCACTGTTATTTTACCTTCTGTATTTCTATCATGAAGAAGAAAAAAAAAAGAGTATTATAGATGTCCATTTATCGTTTTGGCATTGAGTGTAGTTACTTTAAAGTAAAGTGCTTCAGGTTATCCCATTTATAGAACCTGTCAATCTAGAGTACTCTAAAAAAGAAAATCTAACAATTTACCCCCAAAATAGTAGGTTTCAAAAAAATATTCACAAGGATGAATTTTTATGCATGACCTAAAATTGTTGGTAATTCTTAGTGTTTTGAAATCTGTCGCTAGACTGCTCTCTATTAAGAAAAGTGATAATTTACAGAGCAGTTTTACAAACAAATTTGTAGATTTGGAGGTTGTGTGTGTATATATATATTAAAAATGTACCAGATATCAAGAGATTATTTCCAAATAGAAAGAATATTGATAGCATTTTACAGGTTCTAGTGCAATCCAATCCAGAATATTGGAGGTGCAGAAAAAGTTTACTATTCAGACACTGAGAAAATGCCACATGAGTAAAGATTTAAAAAGCATGGCTGATTTACCTTAACAAAGCAAAAATCAAAAGGATATTTAATTCTATTTATGAATAGACCAAGGACAGGGTGGACATAATGAATGGATACACTTGACTATGAATAAATTTTAGGCTGAGAAGCATAAAGGAAATCTATGATGGTGTGAAGTTCAGCCACAGTCTTCCAGTTGAAATAGTGGTGAGTAAGATGGAACTTGATTGGTATTTAAAGGAATGAACAAGGTCTCGCTGACATTACTTGCAGGGCGGATCCTGTAGATCCCTTCCAGTTATGTGTTCCTCGACTGAAAAACTATTCTGTCTTGAATAACAAAATCAAAGTTGAAAAGTGCTGTGGAAAAAAAGATAAATTCCCTGTTAGTAGTATTAAAAGGGACGTATCTGTAAAAATGAGCATAGATACCAAATGGGATTTAAAGACGGATTGAAGAATAAAGGCAAATGAGTGAGAGTGGCCAGGAAATGCTGGAGATGGCGAGAGTTATCTGGTGGTTCTGTGTTTTGGATCTACTAAAGAAGCTGCTCAATGTTAGTTTCCTGTCTAAGTGATTTGATAAATTTTTCACTTTAGCCAAACCTGTGGTATTTCAGAGACACAAATGTAGGCTATGTTATAACTTTTTTTCTACTTACATTTGAATTGTACATATAAAGCTATTGTTACTTTCCTCTTCAACTTGAAAAAAGAATTGAAACCCACAGACATTTTTTCCTCAGTGATTAGATCAATGCATGTGATCTTCAGGAAAACTAATTTAATTATTTCTCCACAAATACTACATTATTTATTTGCTATTTATGGATTTTGAAATTGTTTTATTTTTGAAGCTTTCTACTTACAGCTACAGAGCTCATAATTTCCAGCCCATTTCTTAAAGTGTGATGCAGAAATAGAATTCATAAATGAGTTAACATATAAAAATTCCTCCATAGTCAGGTAAATCAGTTGAAAATGTCGCTAAGGAAGATAAATAATGGAACATCTAAGATAAGCCCAAATGCAAGAGAAGATCTGATGTAGTAATGAGAGAACTGGAAACACTGGTGTTATTGAAGACATGCCTGTATAATTTGGCAGTTCTTCAACAGCCTATATCTGACAAAATATTGGCAAGGTACACGTGCCTCCTTACATATTCTAAATACCTGATGAATAATTAGCTTATCGTCTTTGACAAAATGATCATGAAATGGTATGAAATTATAAAATTATTGTTAATAATTAAAAAATGTACTAATGTAGATGCTATGACCTTGTTCCCCTGGGCTGTATGATTCTCTAGTGCTTGTAATGCAGTACGTCTCAGAGGAGGAAACCTAGCAATAGGCTGCTTATTAGATGCATCTGTTTCTAGAGATTTGTTTCCTTTGAGACTATCAGTTACCACTTGGAATCTTGGGGCCTTGGAACATTAAAACTGAATTTGTTTTATATTAAACAAAATTAATGTTAGAGACTTTATTCTCAGTTATGATGGAGTCCAAGTAGTATGGAAGGATCCATGGGTAAATGAAAATGAGGACCCCACAGATTTTTATTGTAGCTCACAGAAAAGTGAAATAACAGGAAACAAAAATTTTGTCTTAAACACCTGAAAGAAAGCTGAATCTTTTGAAAGTTGTGAACTCATGAAGATACTAGCCAGAATGCTTGCAAGCAAGCAAGTATACATCTTGTTTCTTTCATTCACCTTGTAGCTCTACAACAATCCAGTCATGTAATTTTTGCCTCACCAAACCACCAAGTCTGACATCCATCAAACAAAGACAGCCCTCATACTGTCTTAAACAAGCTAATGTTTAATTAAATTTTTCCTCTTTAAGAAGCACTTGTGTGTGTGTCTGTGGATGTTGTGTTCATAAAAAGAGTACCCTTTCCTTCTTTGCTATTTTACATTATCATTGTCACTTTCTCTGTAATAACTTATTTGCCAGGTAAATGTAGTCTCTGGAAACTGGAATATTCTCCTTGCTCCTTACCAGCTAGGCTACGAAATTTACTCTGAGTAATTCAGTTAACTAGTCTTCTGTGACATTGCTGCACATGGAGATGGGTCCTCAGCAGCAGTTTGCTGCAACCACTGCACCAACCCGAGTTCTGTCTTCAGTTTTCAGTCCAGCCTACAGTCAGATGCATGGGATTCCCAAGCCTCCTTTGCTAACAGTTGTCCCTGTCAGCTGCAGAGTATTATGGATTTGTTCATGAAAGATGATCTTTTATTTAAAAATTTTAAAATATTTGCCTTCAGAGAAGTCTTTTGTCTACCTCTTTTACCACTGAATTTTAAGGAAACTTGCAATTACCAGGAGGATTTGTCGTCTTTACCATTTTTTCAGAAAAGAGAATTGATGATACCTTTCTTATGGAGAGAGATTCACAATGTGAAAGTTTTTCTCCATAATGGGTTTCATGTGTCTTTGGTATTGTAATGATAAAATAAGGGTCTTGTCTTCTGAACTAGGAAGATAATAGAGTATAAGATTAAAACAAAGTTCATTACAGATTCTTGGTAAGGGGAGGAAGATTTTCCTTCATGCCAGTAGGACAGCACCTACCATTTGGAAATTTTTCAAAACGGTGAATTGAACTTTGTTTTTCCAGGTTGTGAGTTTCTTTGCAATGTAATCTCTCAACTGTCTGAAGAATCCAGGTAAAAGTAATTTGCTTAGCCTGGGAGTTGTGAAGCAGAGAGTCTAATAAGAATACATGATATTGTGATTTTAATTTAAGTTGCTATATCAGTTTATAAAGCTGCAAATAAACCTTTCAATGCTGGATTAAGGACCTCTGCCAGCAAAAGAATTCTGCACTTTGCTAGAAATACTTGAAATTTGCAACCTCTCCTTTGATTTTGCCTGATACCAGACCCAGTCACGTATATAAACATCATGCTGGTCATACTGTGATCACTGGTTGTTACTATATTATAGTTTCATTCATATTTGGGTGGCTTGGAAGCAGGCTGTCAAAGGGCACAAACTTTGTTTCGTTTACTTATTGTGTTGAATTAAAATTGTATTTAAAAGACACAAAAATTCCATTTCCCTAAGACACCACTAGAATTCTAATTGTAGTGCACAGACTTTTGTCAAGGTCCTCTATATGTACCTGCAAGTTTATCAGGAGCAAGACAGAAGCAAAGAAAGTTATGCATTAATATCAACTGCAAACAGATTGTGTTAGACTTCATAGTATCCCGTTCATTTGTAAAAAGCATGAAATGTGGCACTGCATGACAGAAATAAGAGGATAATATAAGATTTCAAAGCCTGCAAAAACAATTGTTAGTCGGTTTGCCCGCATCACTGGTTGCATTCACTGTGTACGAGATTATTTCAGAATCAAAGTACATAAGGCAGAGGTCTTCCAGCATTACTAGAGGCATCTAGAGTAATCCCTTCCACTGATGTGTTTGCTGGTCTTTACCCCTTTTGGTACCATGTACAAATACCTAATAATGCTGATGATGCTTGCTATTCAGTGGAACCTTTCTCTATTTTTTATGCTTGTTTCCTTTGACTCAGCTTACTTGTCAGCAAAATACTATTGCTGCTGCAATTCAGGTTTGGATTAATACAAAGACATGCCAATTGTTTGCACCGGAATGTCTTTACCATTGCTCAAAATTAACTTCATGCTCTTAGGGCAACTGCAAAGGAGATGCTGTTGAGGGGAGGAGCTATCTCCACTATACTATACATGTTATGCACCTGCTGACACATACATGTGCTGGTTTTACTTTCATTTTAACTTGATATTTCCACTTTATACAGGCTCAAAATTTTGTTTTTATTTTAGTATATTTATGCAGGGTTTTCTTGAGCATGGTGAGTCAAAATCCCATCTATCCCATCTGAGCCGGATGTACCATGGATTGTATGAACCTTCTTCAAACCTTTCTGCTTATTGTGTTTTGATTTCTTTGCCTAGTGGCTAGTGGTCATTACATGACTAGGAATCCAAGGGACAGCACATATCTATATTTGATTTTTCATGATAACATATGGAATTATATTTCTTGCAGGTTTTTTGTTTTGTTTTTAATAAAATGCATTTTCATATTTTCCCTAACTGGTATAGACAAGAATTCAAAGAGAAAATACCATAATTAGATATGCCTAGTAAGTGTTTAGGGGGCTTACAAGGCATAGCAGTTCCTTTTCTCGTAAGAGTTACAGCTCACACCATAGCAAGTTTCTTGACCAGATGATAGATGTATTCTCATAGCATTCCCTATTCATTTTTGGCTAGCACTTATTATACACTAATGCCTGCAGCTCAATATACAAGCAATAGGCACAGAATCTGAATGCAGTCTTTTTACAGGACCCTAAAAGACCGGTCATTTTCTTCTCTTCATTCTTAGAATCCTTTATTTTAGCTTAGCTTTAGTGTTCCTGCTCTCTTTCTTTGGCAAGTTTATTTGGGGTTTTTTTGTATAATACAGCTACACAATTCTCAGTTACTCCACTACAAGTAGAGCTTCAAGAATATTACATCTCAGCTCTGAGAATGCACTGAATGCAGAGATTGCTGTCCGATTTGACTGTCTGCAGAATATCTCTCTTTTAAAGAAGCCAAATATGTTTGGTGATATCTTTCCAAACAGTTGCAACCTGGAAGAATGGAAGGAGATCAAAAAACAGGACATCCTACTTCTTTCTTTGTGAATAAGAAGGACTCGGGCATCCATTCTGTTCAACCAAGATGCTGAATAGCAGTTTACTAGTTGATGGGAGTAGTTTCCTTCACCACTTCAGCTTATTGCTGGAGAATGAGCTGTAATTAGTTCATAATTTTATATTTGTGGCCACTTTGTAGCATATATAAAATTTAATTTGTTTTCACTGGAGAATAAAATTGTTATACACAATAAGTTCAGATTTGTGGGAGTAAACTGACAGTGTTTCTTTGTGTCTCAGATGGAGTTCATTGTGCGCTAATGTTTCTTAAATTATTATTATTATTATTATTACTACTACTACTACTACTACTAAACTTCAGTTATTCAGCAAAGATAGACAAATCTTGTTTAGCTGGCCTCACCATTTTTTTAACCTGTGCATCACTAGAGTTTATACAGAGGCTAGGACTATTGAACCTTCCTGTAATAAGTTTATGGTTGAGGAATCCATTTGCTCAATTTTTACTTTTGTTTATATGCAACAGAAGAAAGGTTTTCTAAATATTAAAAAAAATTATAGTTGGGATGTATCTGCCTGCTCAAAATGTATTTCTTTAGGGCTGCTGATGTGTTATGACTGTTCTTTATTTACACTGATTTGTATTAGCTCATGTTTTCATGTTTTTGAGTGTGTTGCTCATTTCTTTTGACCAATGTTTAGATGATAAGATTTATGATCCAGGAGTCTCCTTTTTTTGTGTTTCCACCACTGCTGTCACAGTAGGATTCTCGTCATTCAGTAGGATCACTAGATGGTACAGTAATATGAATAATAATTATAGTCATAAAATCAGATAAACATTTCATCTATAATTCTAAATACAATATGATTCTGTAGTGTTTACTTTTATTTCTGTTATATTAATGGTTTTTTTAGTTACTTTTATTGCTTATTTGCCATCAGGTATGTATGCAAAGAAATTATTTTTAAAAATCCCCAGACCCAAGCCCAAATATCAGAAGTCAGATTCAGGAAGTATTCTTAGTTCCTTCTTACATGCTGATGACCTTTGCTATTGATAGTATATTTATATGATTGGTTCTGAAACAGCACAGTGATTTAAGAAATTACCTTTTGTACTTTGCTTTCATTCCTTCTCTTGGGACTTAGTAACTGGGCATGCATATACTAAAATCTATTTCAGTATGAATTGAAACAGGTTCATATCTATGCCACTGCTCATTAGGTTGGTATATATTGGTCAGTAAGAGTTTTGGAAGTAAACATGAATGTATATCCTTCATTTCTGTGCTTTTGAAACCATTGAAGTAATAGGCTGTTGTTGAACTGGCTAGAACTTATTCGTGCCCTTTTTAATTCTCAAGATAACACATTGCAGGAATATGCTGTGGAGAGATAGTTGCATACACCATAGAAAGTTACGTACCTAATAGGAAGGGATAAAATCTGTTCAAGAGTCTAAAGAAACCTCCAGAAGATGAGGATGCAACCAAGGTAATTGTTGGCTTGACATGAAGCTGTTCCAGTCTTTGCTTTATCTGCCAGTGTGATTGACTGAGTTCTTGTTCTTCTTATTCTCTTCCTGGGCTGCCCCTTCAGGGTTCATTTCACAGAAATACATTGTTTTATCCTGACTTCAGGCTGGATAGATACTGGTTCCTTTCTAGTAAGATACTTCCTGTTAATGCAGGTGCTCTGCTGTAGTAAAATGGTATGGATTTTCTCAGTGCAGTGTTAAGTTGATGTTGGTCTCTCTTCAAAGTTTCCTTTGAAGCATTTCCTTGTGGTAAAGCCATACACAATGGTTGGACAAAAAGAAAATATCACTATTCTTTGATAATTTGAGTCTGATGTTTTATTTCTGAGGTAACTGTAATGTTGCCTTGCTAACCTACAAAACCACAAGGTAGACTTTACATTCTTTAATGTGGCAAGTAGCTTACTACTGTTAGCTGTAGCCAACAATTTGTTGCTGAAAGTAAGTAATTTGGTGCTCTGCAAGTATTTCTGGCTTTCACTGCTGTCTGAGTGGTGACCCTCCGACAATGGATGTATTCAGTTCACAAAAATTAGTTTGTGCTAATTCTATGTGATAAACTTGTTCCTACCAACGTTACCACTCTTTTGCCTAATTCTGTTTTGTTTTAGAATTTTTCTTGCAGTTGCA
>NW_010158799.1:111538-118342 GCF_000695765.1 Mesitornis unicolor | reverse complement strand
GCATGTAAGGAAATAGTGTTGTCTGTGCTTGAAAGTCCGTTTTAAATGAGTTTTCTAAGCATGCTGCTAGTACAAGGCCCAACAATGTCCATTAATCTCTTCATGTATGCGATATCTTCTCCAGCAACTTCTCTATGAGTACTGCCAACTTTATTTCTTTGTTTCCAACTGATTTCCTCCCTGTCTCTATCTTATACGTCTATGGTCTTCTACTCTCTTCATTCAGATCTCTAAAATACCTGCACATGTACAAAAAATTTAAACAGAAAATTAAATGCAATGAAATTATCAGCATATCTGCTTTTTCATCAAATATTTTCTTCTATTTATCACATTTTTAAATTTTAAATTCTCAGAAGCAAAATATTTATTTTGTTAGTGTTCAGACTTCTTAATCCTGAAACCATAAATAATAGACAAAAAGGTTTCTAGAAGGAGTAAATCTTTTCCAAAAGCAGTAGATTGTTTAGGTCTAGTACAAACATAAAGTAGAAATCCATTAAATTTCAAGAAGTAGAACTGCAGGAAAGATTACTCTGAATGCCAGAGTAAGAAATACACTGGATTGTAACTTTTTTTCCTGGTTTTCTGCTTTTGGTTTAACTAGCTTAACTAAGATGCTGCTTATCTATGAGGAATCAGCATTAATTAGCATCTGCTGAACTGGACAGACTGTTCAATGTACAGACTGCCCATCAGAAGAACTATATAAGATTTTATCTCATGCATTTTTAATCTTAATACAAAATTACACTGATGTTCTATTGTAGCATTTAATATTTTAGCATCTTGAGGTTTTCAGATAACCACTAGTGGGTGGTATATAACATGAATGATAGAACTTTAAGTATATCCATCTGGAAAGAGTATGAGCAGCTGTCTATGCATAAGGCAATACGTTGATATGTCATGTGAATTAATTATTTTCATTTCAGTGACAGGATGTGCAAAGTGTATCACTGTTTACTGCTCAGCAGTGTGGCTAACATATGATTTGTGAAATCATTGTCCATTTTAACTGAGATGTTTTTATTAAAGAACAGTAGCTATGACTAAAAGCAGGTTTCCATATTGTTTTGGTTTGAGTTCTGTCCCTTGTTCAGGTTTTACAGGATTGCCTTTGTGTGTGCTTGCCAGCAATTGGAGTCTTCTGTCCTTTAAAAGGCAATATCCTTTGTTTTTATACTCCAATGAAATTTCTAAACTTTTGCCTTTGCCATGTGCTTCATGCATGTACTGCCTTCATCTTCTTTGTGATATGTATGTTAAGGCTGAAAAAGCTAGAAAAGATTTTTGAAAGTTTTGGTATCAGAATCCCCTGACACACATGCACACATGCATGCACACTCTGTTTCATCATTTGAGGTTTCCATAACCGAAGCCTCTAAAAACACTGATAAATAGACACAGCTCAGGTGTCATAATGCCCTAATCTTTACTTAGTTTTGAATTAAGCTGTTCAAAATTTGTCTCTTTTGAGAGACTAGGTTCTCTAGTTTACACCAGTAGATATGCAGTAGAGTGCAGTGCTGTGAATCATCAAAAACACCAATGCTCAATGTAATCCCAGAGTGTTCAAAGATTTTCACCAGTTTTGCTCATTGGCAAGTACAAGAAAATAACATAGACTTCTCTGTAGACCTTTTGCAAAGTATTTTGAACAAGTATTGTTCTGGGTATGTTTTCTAGTTAGTCATTATTTCCATCAGTACTGAAAAAGTACTAATTTCTTACCTCATTCATGTACTGTCTTGGAGAAAATGACAACTGAATAGGAATAAACACATGAAGAAACAGGAAAGTTCATTGCCTCTGTCTGACCGATTTACAGTTGGAACGTGCTGCTGCCATAAATATTTCCCTTTTTTCCAATTTTCCCCTTTGCTTCTTTATGCCTCATGAAATCTATAGTGGAAAAGAAAGAAGAGTCATATGTTTCCTGTACACTGTGTGTAATTGGCTGGAGTGTACTTATGAACTGAAGGGTCTCAATTCTCTGACCTTAGGTGCAGAAATGCATGCCCAGCCCCAGTGGAATGCACACGGTGGCAATACATCTGGAAAACATAAGCTACCATATGGGTATGTATTTTTTAATTATTAAGGTTTTAACATTGAGAGAGTTGTGTATCTGCTCTTCTCTCCATAGTTGTCTTATGTGTTCATTCTACTCTTCAGTATGTGGTGTCATGGATGTTTTAGTTATCAGCCACTGCGCTCTTGGTCTGTGATAGGTCTTGTGGCTGATGGTTTTGAGGGCTTAGGACAAGAAGAGCAGACTGGTCTTCTGTCAGTTCTTTCCCTCACAGTGTTGGTTAAGAGATGGAATAACTAGCAATGCTTTTCCCCAAATATATAGTTCTCAAATTTGTAGTGACATTTTCCTTTTTTTAGCCACCACTGGCTTAGGATTATTTATCCATGTTCCAGAATGTGTATATATATATCATTCTGTCTATTTTATTTTTAGGCTTTTTAAGAGAGTGTTGTTAGAGCAGACTGAGTGCATTTATGAGAAACCTTAAGTTACTTGTTTTAGGATTTGTTCCCACATTGTCCAGGTATTCACAAACCATGAAAACCACTCTAGATCTGCAGATGGCAGTGTAAATGATGGACATTCATTGACACTTAGCCCTGATCATTTTGATTCCAAGATCCCTATGGCTTTGTATTTTGATCTTGCCAGAACTTGGAGCCTGGTCAATTATTTTCTCGAAAGCAATATTAATTTTTCTTCTTCATTAGAAATAATTCTATCATGAGGTCCTAAGGAGACCTGAACTGCAGGTCTCAAGATTATGGATTAGGTATAAAGTTTAGCTTCAGTTGTTGCTTAGAGTTATTGCAATGATTCTAGCACTACTGCAGAATCTAGCCTGTGTCAGTGTCAGTTAGGTACTAGCTGTAGCTATTGGACTGTAGTCATATCACTGACAGAAGCACAGAATTCATTCTGTGGCTCAGCAGGATTAAACAATGCATATTAGTGAGACTCAGTTATCTCTTTGAGAATTTAACTGCTTGGAGGTAAAAATTAGCATAATCTGTATCCAAGTTTGGAGGAAATGAACTAAATACAACTCAGCTAGTGGTTTGCTATGTTGTACAATTAAAGCCCTCACGTCCATTGTGGTTAGAGAAATTGCAGATATTTGTTTTCCATGTGGTTATATCAGTGGCCTGTGCATACATGCTGCTAGAATTAGAGTCTCTTGATGGGAGCCTAGTGTTAAGTGGACTCACTCCAGTGAAGAAAGGGGATAAAAGAACAGCAGGGAGACAGAGGGCTCAGTCACTTAACGCTCGCTACCTTTAATCACAAAGGCAGTGTACATAGCACTCTGGTGACTGAGAGTAAATGTGGCTGAAGCAAGCTGTTAATTTTTAGTGACTAAAATGTCTAAAATAAATTGTGGTTTGTGACTTGAAGTATGTATAACCTCTATATGTGCTGTTCCCGTAGGTAGGTTATTAACCATCTATTGCAGCTTGTTAATTTCATTACTGAATTTCTCACAGCGTTTCTCATATTCACATTGATTCACCACTTTTCCAGTATCATTTATTCAACAGCATTATCATTTATGCATACTGTGGTTCTTTCTTTATTTCTCTGTTTTCGGGAACCGTGTTGGTCTCTAGAAATTGACGCTGATAAGGTTATAACAGCTGGAAAATTAGCCTAATCTGAACATATCCATTCTGAACAGAGGCTAATACTAATTGACCTAAGTGCTACTAATAAGAATGTCATCAGGTGATGATCTCCGTGTTTGCCTTTGCCCTGATATAATTTAGATTAAAGCAGTGACAGGACTAAGTCTCAGCTTCTAACCTGCCAGTGTGTAATACAAGCCTTAAAATAGGTGAAGCATAAGAAACTCATGTTTGAGTTCATACTCTGTTACCATTTACTGACATTAATAGTTTTATAAGTTTTTCATGGGACAATATGTTAATATTTTCTAAGATTAGTCGTGTACATTTAATCTAGTTCCAATCCAAATAATTGACAATTTCTTGTAAAAATGAGGTAGTATTTACGTATTAGAAGTTAGAATAGGAAGTCTAGACTGAATTGCACATCTCAAACAATGGCCAAAAAAACGCAGAAAGCATTTGAAGTACGCTGATGTATTTGTATCCTGATTTCATAGAAAATGAAACATGTCAAAGGAAAAAAGAGGAATTCTGAAACCTGAAGATTAATGGCAGTGCCCTTTCTCTCAGATAAACAAACTTTCATTGGTTCTTGATCCTTATTTTGAAATGGCTTCAAGTGGCTCATCTCATTTAGTTTGAAAGAGAACTTATGTTTATGTTTCAGCCTCCAAGAGGTGTTAGCTGTTTTTTTGCATTATTACATTTTTCCTTGTTAATTAAAGGCACAGATCTCATTCCCATTTCAGCACGTATTAAACCCCTGTTGGAAAATTATTCCCCACAGCATCAGAGCTCAGAGAAGCAGGTGTTTGACTAATGTTCAGTGAAGATGAAAACATTTCGTGACAGATGTTCAGAGAAAAAGGAAACATAATCATTATTGCTAGGTAATTATAAATTAATTGAGTTTTGCTTTAATAGTGCCTTAGCCCATAAGTGCTAGAAGATGTTAAAGCTGTAGGAAGAGTCCTGTTCATGTATGTCTGTATCTCAACGGTCTGCTGCCTGTACTCCAGTGGAATATAGTCAGACATACTTCAGGTAGTTTTAATACTCCAGTGCAGGTAACAGTAGCAATCTAAACATAGTAAAGTGAAACTCATCATAATTAATTAAACCTTCATTCAGTTTAACCCTAGACTAAACATAGCTACACAACACTCGAGTCTCAACTGTAGATGCACTTGAAAAACATTACTGTTAAGCTGACTCTGCATTCAAGAGCTTGGTAGTTGCTCTTTTGAGAATATGCCTTGAAGACTAAGATTGATGGCTATCAAACCTAATGAAAGCTTTTTGGACCATCCAAATATGGCTGCCTAATAGTGCTGAAATGCTAATTAAAGATACTTGTCATCTGGAATGGGGAGTCTTATTGAAGTCAGTTCACAATTTTAGTATTTTCTGCTGGCAAGCGATTATATTCTATAAATGATACGTTAATTAACTAATAACCATGGGGGATGTTTTTGTTTGCTTTTATTTTCCTGGAAAGAAAAACTATATCTTAGCAGATTAATTTGGCAAGCAGCATTGTGTCCTGCGAAGAGATCCTAGGTCAGTGTTCTGTTTGAAAACTGGAAAGTTTCTCATTTACTTGTGAAAGTCTATGATTTACCTGTGACAGCTCTTTAGAAAACAAATTCTAAGAGAGGAGTTAACGCTTTTTAATGCATGTTTTATTTTGGTTTGAGTAGAATCTTTCTTCATGTTTGTACTTCATTCTCTTGTGACTCTTCCAAGGATAAGGTGTGGTAGAATAAAATGTGTTATTTTTATTTGCTACCTGTCATTTTTAACCTGTTATGCCTTGATGGTGAATCCCTTGTAAGATAAAACTTTTCAGCATCCTCCATTAACCCTGTTTTTAATTGCTCAGTATTTTAGTAACTTTAATTATGATTAATCTGAGAACACAAAAACAATTTCTGCTGCAGAACAGAAAACCCAATAGAAGGAATAGTTGGGGTTTTTTGATTTTTGTTTTGTTTTGGTTTTGTTTTGCTTGTTTTTTGAGGTAAAGTCTGTTTTCCACTTTGCCAATACAGAAGAGGTCTGACTTCTGATACACTCTCTTCTTTTTCTCAAGTTTGTAAATACTTACTTAATTTTTATTTAAGCCATACAACTTTCTTGCAAAATACTGCTATATTACTTTCCTGACAAGGACAAGCTGCTTCTTTTAGTGATACTCTTCTCCATAGCGTAAGTGGGGAGCCCACTGAGTTAACATAATTTGAGAATGATAATGCGCTCTGCGCCACTGAACAATGAGGGTTTAATTCCTGGTCATAATTTTCTCAGTCCAGAAGAAACAAAATTGCTAATCAATTTTCCTTTTTTATTCTCATCCACTCAAATGGTATTGCAATGAACATACTCCAGAAGTTTCACTGAGATTGTTTCAGTTTCTGATCAGGGTATTCGTCATTCAGATGAATCTGGCATAAACAAGATAGGATTAGCAACATCCCCATTCAAGGTTAATTTAAGCAGCTACTCTGAGTACTGGTACATTGTAGTCATCTTTGACAGGATCAGCAACATAATATCTTCTTGAATTTAAAATGGAAATGTATTCTCTGAAGCTGGTCTCTCTCACTGGCCTCTGAGACCAGTGGTAAAGTTTGGGGTGAGGAAGACTTAACCTTGGTGGAGGAGAGGGAGGTTTTACAACAAATTAGGCATACGCAAGTCCGTGAGTAGACTTGACTCGGCAAGTGCTGATGGAGTTGGCTGATGTCATTGCAAGATCACTCTTAATTATTTTTGAATGGTCATTGTGTTTGGGAGAGCTTCCTAAGGACTAGAAGAAAGCAAATGTCATTCTTATCTTCAAGAAAGGTGAGAAAGAGTATCTTGGGAGCTACAAACTTGTCAGCCTTACATCAGTCCCTGGGAAGCCATGGGGCAAATTATCAAAGACAGAAGGTGATTTGGAGTAGCTGGTGTGCGTTTATGAATGGAATGTCATGTTCAACCAACCTGACAGCTTTCTGTGACAGCCTACTGGTTCAGTAGATGAGAGGAGAGCTGTGAATGTTGCTTATCTTGATCTTAATATGGTTTTTTACACAGTCTTGGAATTGTATCCTCTAGACAAACTGTTAGGACTAAAGAAGTGAACAGTGAGGTGGA
>NW_010158799.1:87487-111507 GCF_000695765.1 Mesitornis unicolor | reverse complement strand
AACCGCTGGGCTCAAATGTCTTTTATCAGCAGCATAAAGTCCAGCCGGAGGCCAGTCACTGCTGGTGTACCCAAGAGCTGATACTAGGACCAATGCTGTTTAGCATCTTCATTGATGACTTGGATGATGGGAGCAGAGTGTACCCTCATGTTTGCAAGTGATAAAGAATTGAAAGGAGGGGGCGACACACCAAATGGTTGTGCTGCTATTCAAACGGACCTCAATAGGCTGGAGAAATGGGCTGACAGGAACCTCGCAGAGGTCAACAAGGAGAAGTGCCAAGTCCTGCACCTGGGCAGTAACAAGCCCATGCACCAGAGCAGGACAGGGGACTGAGTGGCTGGAAAAGATCTTGGCAGAAAAGAATTAGGGGTTCCTAGTGGATGACAAGTTAAATACGAGTCAGCTCACACAACAAGAAACTTTCGCCTTTGTCTTCCTATATTTAGAAATATCAATTGAGAATTCAAAGTTCATTTTCCAATGTTTCCATGTCAAGTTGGGTCAATTTGTGAATGGACGATGAAACCATTTTGGAGGTAAGAATTACAGTTACTTCTATCTGGTGAATTAGTTTCAGTAAGGACTTGGTACCCAAAATGCTACCCTGAATTCTCCTGTGCAATGCTGTATTTTTATAAAACTTGCTTTACATCTGTATGCTGACTCTGTTGATGTCAGTGACACCTCAAGTAACGTAATTTGAAAAGGATTTTTAAATGTTCCAATGACATTTACAGGTCAAGAGAGAGTAAGATTTTTCTCTTCAAATTGAGTTGGCTCTGAAGAACTGATGGTAGTAAAAACGTTAAGATATTACTGTAATCATTGAGACTGGTACATGAAGCTGATTATACACTGGAAATCAGAGGAAAGGACTATTTTTTATATAGTGATTTTTCATAAATAAAGCTGCAGTTAAGCTTAAGGAAAACAACCTACTTGGTGTTTTGAGTATGAAAAGAAAATTGGCACAGATTTATTTTAAAATAGAAGAAATATCTCCCATAACCAAGAGACATACATTGAGGCCTGCCTGTGCAGGTGTAAAAAAGATCATAATAATCTGGAAGATCTTAAAAAACTGACTGGAAAAGTTGCTGAATCATCGTAGGGTAGTTGTTGAGAACAATATTAGTGGTGGCTTGTTCCTGCTCTGTAAGCTTAGCAGCTCCTTATAAGCCCTTGTGTTTCAAAAAGGGTCACTTAAGAAATTTACCTTGCTGTTAAAGCTCCTTTTGATGCCAGCCAGCCTAGAAGAAACTGTCACTGATGAAGACTTGCATAATACAGATCCCAGTATAATCCTGAAAAATAGTCAGTAGTAAAATAGGCTTTATCCATAGTCATGGAAAGACATGAGGCAACCAAACAAATTGTGTATAACCAGATTGGTTTGATAATTTGTGGAGCTTGATGACATATTAACTGTATGTAGTTCCACATTATATTGCTTCTGCATTTAGCTGAATGATGTAGCTGACAAGCTTGCTTGCTCTGTGGATCTGCAGTGGTTTTTATGCTTACTGATGATGCTCCTGACCACAAGAGTATTGCCCTAAATTTCCTTGTGTACTGAACATAATGTATCTGAAAGAAGAGATTTAAACAGTTCTGACATTCCTTGTAGCGTATTGTTTTTGCCTCCCTGAGCGAAAAATCCCAAGCTCTTAAATCATTATCTAAAGCTAGAGCTTCTACATAGACTCATGGAGCGGCTTCTTCCCTTCCACTTCACCAATTTTGCTTCTTCAATGATATTAACATATGCACTCATCTTGCTATTTTAGTCAGAGTAAATGTTCCAGCACTAACTGTCTTCTCCCTGTCTGCTTTCATCTAAAACTTAAACTGATCATGCAAAAGAAATAAAGAGCTCTTTAGCATGCATTTTAGTGTTTAAGTCGTTTTCACTTAAACATACAACTTGGGATTTAATTCAAAAGACTTCAAATATGCTAGGTTTTTTTCCTGTAATAGAATCTAGAGCAATTGCCACGAAATATAAGTAGAAAATGCAGAATGACATTTTCGATGGATAACTGACATAACAACATATTAATAAATGGTGATAATGGCATTTATGAGATTTCTCTTGGGAAATGGAAAAGGCTTTGTGTGCTATCCATGTGTGTTCATAGCCCCCCCTTGAGTATAGGCTTTTAAATTTTTTTTCACCATTGTAAGTACATCTAGAAGCTTGCCTTCAGGGTTTTGGGAACTGTGTATACATGCAACAAAAATATATCAGTGCTCTGATAGTCTTGTTCAAAGAAACCTCAAATAAGCCCCATCGGTAAATAAAAAATAACAGTTTCAGTATAGAGAGAATTTTGTTGGACAGTTATAATGACAAAAAGCATATTTATTATATCAGATGCATGTTTAACTGTCAGATCAAAAAGCCTCAGTTCTTTCTATCTGTACTGTAAGCATATGCTAGGAGTTGAAAACTTACATATTCTGTATAAGGCCTCTAAAGGACTTTCAATTTTTTTAGCTGCTAGGGAAGAATAGACATCATTAGTCAGAAAGTAAAAATGAACACTGAACTCCTAATGTAGTTATGAAAGAAACAAAATAAGAAATGTGGAATCATTATTAGGAGAGCTGATAGTGAACCCTCTCTTTAGTTTGCCTAACATTTTTCATTATGTAAGATTTTTTTAATTTATTGGTTTAGTTTGGTTTGCTTTTTTTCCCCCCTCAAAGTATTGATACATTATTGTTTTCTCCAACCTTTGAAGTTTGTCAGGTTCAAAGACCTGCAGCTAGAGACAGGTCTTTTGTAAATCTTTTGAAATTCTCAATGAATTAGAAAATGTTACAAAGTACTATTTCCCTTCTTTTATTTGCATTTCTGAAATAGATTTTTTGTAGGCTGCCAAAAGTTGCTGAATATAAAGACCAGTCCATGCTGCTGCTGTGATGCAGCAATGTGTATCGGGGACATTGAGGGCCTGCAGGAGCACCCACAGCAGAAAGGCATGGTGCTGAAAGCAAACTGTGATTGATTCATGTTTGATTGCCTGACCCAACAATACGTCCATTTTTCCTGAGGCTTCTTAAAGGGTAAAAGAGAAGGGGAGAAAAAGATCTACATACTTCCTTTTGTTCTACCAGACTGAACACATGACACACTATCCCATCTCCCACTCTATGCAAATCTTTGTTCAAAAGCAAAGATTATTTTTATTCTGAAGTCATGTTCTTGGACATTATACTACCTTCGTGGCTGCTCATAGGAATTATATTCTTTTCCTTTGAATCTCTGTACTATAATACAGTTGTTAATTACACGATCATGTTATATGAGTAACACATCATTTAATTAATGAGATTTTTACATGAAGGAAAAGATCATAAAGCTTGATCAGGAACTTTTTCTGTAAGGTTTTATTTTTAATACAACATTTAACATAAAGAAGGAGCGATAGTGTAAATGGAAGATTACGTTTAAAATATTGACTCTAAAGGAATAGGCAGCATGAGGAAAATAACAACTATCATATTTTTCTAGGAAAAATAGCCACTGTTCAGTTGAAAACTTTACTCTTTTCCAAAAGGAAAATAGTCTAGAGATGTGGTGACCTGAGCTGGTAGGGCTATCATTCTGCATAACATACTTGCTACTTTTTCAGTTTTAGAACCGTGCAGAATTTTTTCACAAAGTAGTGTGAAAAGGTAGGAAGAGGTAGGCAGGCTAAGGGAAACCTGTTTGTTTGGTTCATAGAAAAAAGTTGAGGCAAGGAAAGGAAATACTGAAAATTAAGTTAAAATGAACAGCAGTCAATGAGCATTTAAAGAAAAAGGAATGTGACATTAGGGTAAATTATTATTATAAACATTTGCAAGTCATCAGACAGTATCATGATTTAAAATTTTTAATGAATATAAATAATAAGTGTGGGTAGTTAGAAATTATAGACATTTACAGAAAAATTAAATACAGCCATATATATAGTAACAATTTTATGCTGTTTGTTTAAAAATGTGTTCAGTAGAATACTTGCAGAAGAATAGTAAATTATTTTTTTTCTAGTAACACACAGCTACAAAGCACAGAAGACATAGACCATGACTGGTAAGTCTGGAGAATCCTCAGAAGATAAGTGTGGTCGTTGGGTAAGACCAGTGTGTGACGGTGTGTGACACTTTAATCTTCAAGTTCAGTTGTTGGTTTTAGTGTTTATGAAACAGAGAATGCAAGCAAAGCAGTGGGTAAACAGTCAGGATTCCCATATTTACCTACTTACTTGATATATTGGACCTACTAGTAATGATGGATACCTGTGAAACACCCGATGGAAACTAAGCAGAGAAAACATACATATGGAGAGACTTGGTGTAATGCGCTGCTTGCACTAGTTAAGGCAAATTTACATTTACCTCTAATTTTGACACAGATGCTGTGAAGGTTGAGTAATTGATATGTAAATTCTTTTTTTCTTTCTGTTACGCAGCTCAGAATGTGAATACTAAAGCATTTATGACAATGGCCTGAAACTGTATCAGAACATTGTCTTATTTAGCCTTCAGTCTCTATCGTGAACGTTAAAGGAAATACAGCCCTAAAGATGGATAATGTTTGAGAAGACAAGTGGGTTTTTTTCCTTATATTGTTAATAATGCATAATGTAAATAACAGCAAGTTATAAAAAATGTATGCTGTGATGACACAGATTAGGTTATCATTTGGAATGCACTTTGGTGAGAAACAAAATCACAACCTGCATAAATACATATGATGAACACTTTTCTTCTTTTCTGGGGACTGTATGTTTTTTTGTGTTTATTCTGAAGCTATGACATGATACAAGTCAAATTTGCAAGTAGGTAAATGGAATGAAAACACTTTCTGATCCAGTTAGTAATGGAAAGCAAGAAATGTGTATGGCTAGTCTGTCAGATATGCAGTTAGCACTTGCATATGCGAATAGTCTGCTGTGCTTATTTTAGCTGTGACTACTATCCTGTCTCTGCAGCTTCGTCAGGTGTAACTGAACCAACATTAAGCTATATAGGAAAGAAATTGGATAACAAAGGAGCTCCAGAAGCAAAGAATGGAGTGTACGCTAATGGCCTAATTATTTGCACAGCTCCTCAAGTGGGATTTTAGTCATACATTTTCTATTGGTATTTGTTTTATCCTCAGCAATAGCAAGGGCCTATTGTTTCAGAGTTTTATTCCTTATTGTTTACTAATGCACTGGTATTAATACAGAGTTGTTGATTATTAACTGTCTGCCTATGAGAATCATCATGTCATTTGTTACAACTGACTTACACATTCTGGAACGGTCCTAGGACCTGGATGTTAGTGTGCCATGGAGCAAAGCCTGTCTGTAGTTTGTACTTGGAAGAGAGGAGGATAGATGTCATTCTTGACGTTCATTTGCAGAGTCTCTGGAAAGATGATCTATAAATTTAAGTCAGAACACAAGTACATGCATTATTGGGGCTGCATAGAGCTGTGGTTTGAAGTTCCAGAGGAATAAAAACATGGACTGTAGTAGCTCAGCAGCTCGACATGTATTTACATGCTATAAGTCTTCCATAGGTTCTGCCTGTACCTGATTCTAGATAGCACTGTCACGTAATTATGTTTTCTAAGTCTGTTCTTGTCAGAAAAATAATCTATTGGTACTGTTAGCGTAAAAAAACCAAACCCAAACAAAAAAATCCTGCTAATTTTAAAGTTGTTATGTTTACTTTGTAAATTAAATCAAAGGCACAGATCTATGTGTATATATTTCTATGTAAAAGTGCTTGGCGTGAGCACTGGCCTTAGAGAGCATAATAATTGAATATGTGAAATTGTTTAAAAATAAACAACAGTTAGATAGCCTCCCTGATGTTAGTTTTATAAACTACTGCTGATACTGCAATGACTTGTGTTTTTCAAATTAAACCCAGTTTAGGATAATTTCTTTTTCTACTGTTCAAGCCGATCAAGTCAGTGTAATTGTCACAGCAGGGTACTAGTGATATGGTAAGAATGCCCAGACTCACTTTGGCAGGAATAAATGATAAATAGAAGAACTCTCAGCAATTTGAATATAATCCACAGATTTTAAAGAAAGAACATTTTTAATAGGATCCACTTAATATTCTGCCCCTTGGTCATCCTTACTGGATTAAAATGTAATCCAATTTACTAGTTAGCATGTATCATAACAATATTATGCACAATACATACGTAATCAACAAATATATACACTGTGTAAACAGTATTATGCTCTGTGTTTCTTTGTGTCCTCCACCTGAGGATATCAAAGACACCTTCAAATGTGAAATTCTGCAGGTTTTTTAAATTATACCTGAAAATCCTATCTTCTGTCCAAAAGACTTCATGTTATTCACTTTTAAATTCTCTGATATAACAAAAAAGATAATCCTGGGCCCTGTTATACGCAGGTATATTTTCTGGTGCGTCAAAGGGTGAAATCCTGGCTTCATTAATATCAACAGAAATACATTGAGTAAAGCCATCTTTTCACTTAAGTTCTTTTTTTCTGTTACATATCCCAGCTAAAAGGTCAAAGATGCTTGCAAGGTTGGTTCTGATGTGAAATGAAGAAAAACCTTTCCAGGTAAATACCTCTAAGTAAAAATAAATATAATTTACTTTTCTTTGCTAAAAATCTTGTAATCAAAGATAATGCATAAGATTAGGCACTTTATGCCTGCATGGGAGCTAAAATTCTGATTAAATACCATTCTTCTGCCAGTCTATATGGGACAGTCTCAGCAGTGTTTTTCAGCGGTGTGGACACTTTTCCAACCCTAAGCTTGAGAATGGGAGTGCTTCATGCGTCAGATTGATATGAGAAGAAAGATTTTTAAATCTTCTGATCTACGTTTTTCTTGGATACATGTTAATGTGCCATTTTTGAGATTGAGATTGAGTATTATGATATTAACCTCTGGTCTTTTAATCCCCCTGATTTTTGTATCCATATCATCATAAATAGCTGTTCTCCGAGCAAATGCCATTTTCATCTAGGTTGTTTAGACAGCAACAGCTTTGTTTTCAGTCTTTAGAGGATGTAAAGCATCTGTAGCAGCTGTATAACAGGAGCCAGTTTGTTTTGTCCATGTCTGGATTGATCCTCCTCCATCTGAGACACTATAAATGTGAATATTTAATTAAGTGTAGAAAGAACAGCAGTACTATAAACATCATTACCTATCTATACCTGATACATCTTTGTTCTTGGTACAAAACTGTTCAGGTTTTTTTCTGAAGTAAACTGGAAATTTTCAGTGAGGTGAAGAAAAATCAGAAAGTAGCAATGTTGATTCCAATAGTCTGGGTTTTTAGACAAAAGCTCTGTTAAGTACCCACAGCAGTGTGGTAGTGCCAAAATATTCCTGACTTTTTCAAGTTGCTTGTCTTGAAAGTCACTGGTATTCTGGTTTTGTTACTAAGTCTTTCCCCTTCCAGTGTTCATAACAGAAATATTTTCCGAGTCGCTTAGTTTAAAAAATTAGAGATTGCATAATGTGATAATATAGAAAGGACTTAGACATGAAGAAAAAGAAATATTAGGTAATATCTGGTTACCTTTTTCTTTCCTCTGACTGATCTTTTTTCTGATTATTTTTATTACCTTTGTTCTTAAAAATGTAAGTAGTCCAGGGCCGTGATCTTGCTTTCTGCCATGCTGCCTCCTCTCAGAATCTTGAACTCCACCATCTCATGGTCACTGCAGGCAAGGCAGCCTTCAGCCTTCACATCCCCTTGTTTGTAAACAAGGTCGAGCAGAGCACCTTGTTTACAATGTCTGTACCAACCCCATAAAGAGGGCAAGAAGTGCACTTTGTTGTTTAAAGGAAACAGTTAAAGTTGAAATATTCCCTCCCATCCCCAATCCACCATAAACTCTTCAGACCCCTTTATTCCAATTCCATTGTAATTGTCAGACCTCTGTGTGGTTGACAGGGCTGCATAGTGAATACATGCCCAATAGGACATCAGTTGATGGGACGGCGATCAAGTACCTCTTCTGGCTACACTTACTATACTGAAAGGAGGTATTTGGGGCTTTTAGTGCTCTCTGTGTGAGAATAGGAGAACATTAATAGTATAAGTCACATATACACCCAAAGTTGCAATTTTTGTCAAATCCACAATTACAAGATGAGAATTTTTCAAGTCATCTAAAAGCAGGGAAATGTGTAAATTTTTTCAGAGCTCTTTTTCTATGAAGCTTTCAAGGCACATTGTTAGGTTTTACATAAAATATGACACTTGACCCTGTTTTTTTCAAGAAAGTTCAGGTAGGATAAATGTTCTCTGTACCAAGGAGAAAAGCTAAAATAATGAAGATGAGACAGACATGCTGGACATAATATACGATGTGGATGGAGAGGAACCTGTACCTGACAGTGCAGTTTGAGCAATAGAAAGCAAGACAATGCATGATGAACTTCAGGGAGGTCCATCTACATGTCAGGTTGTGTGTGCTTTGTGAAGCTATGAGAATAAGCACTGTCTGAATAACTGTTGGGGTTTTTTTTGTTTGGTTCCGTTTTTTTAATTCTCCTTATTTCCAAAACAAATTTTTCCTGGGTCGTTGATTGAATGTTACTAAGTTCAAATGTCTCACTGATAAATAAATCCTTCCAGGTATAGCAAAGTGCTGCTTGCTCAGAACTATCAATCAGTATCAACTTCACAAGATTGGATAGGATACAGCACTTGCTAACGGTAATGGGAAGGTAGAAATTGGAAAGTGAATTTCTTTTGAAACTTCTTTTTACTGTATAGAGGAGTGGTGGAAGCCAGACAAACAAGTGTTCATCTGATTCAGTCTTCAGGTCATGAATTAATAACAAAGGGGAAAAAAATAATCATTTATTTCCACCACACACATACACACACCCCGTCCCTTAAGTTCTAGAAGAGGAAAAAGAAGAGAAATCTATAAATTGATCTAGAAATTAATTCTTCAAAGATTTAATCATGAAGAATATGGAGAAGAAAGAAGTAGTATCCATTGTTATAGTTTCTGGGATATCTTAACCCAAGGTCTTGAAGAGCCATCAGGACGGATAGGATATGTGTTGTTTCATTTACCTGTTGTGAAGTTAAAAGGACACAGTTCTGCACAATAAACTTTCTGACAGTCTGAGTCTAGCCTGATGTGCTTCAGTTGAGTAAGCACAAAATTTGTTCACAGTTTCATTTATGAAAAATGACAAAACATGTTTGAAAGAGGGTCAGCAAAGACTCAGATAGTTCTTTAAAATCTACAAAGCAAGCACAAGAGAATTTGTAGTGTACTTGATTTATTGATTTTAATCTACGGTGAATTGACAGAAGATTTTTGTTCTGCGGTGCACCTGTTAAAGAAAATTTAATTGCAGATAAGTATATGAAATAGATCATGGGAATGTGTCCTTCTGGTGTTTCTTCTTGGTAGATGTGCTAAGTGGTTGTTCCTTTCTTCAGATGGTTTTCATGTTGTAAAATATGACCTGCATTTTCTCTACTACATAAGCCAGGCAAACTGCCCATGCATTAGCAGAAACAAAATAGATGACCTTTCTGAAACGTTGGAATTTGTCAGAGCTGTTTAACTGGCTCTTCATTTGTGTGTGCCATAGACATTTGAATTGGCACAGTTTTTGTGACTTCACACGTCTCCTTTGTCCACATCAGATATAATTTATGTTGGAAATGAGCAGTGAGGCTTTATTAATCTTTAAAGTGGTGAGATCCAGTTTGTTTTTTTTTTAACTGGGGCAACAATGAATTCTCTAGTTGAAGGCATTGCAAGCTAATTAGAATCACACCAATAAGTCTGCAGAGGGCAATGGTTCTAATAAGGAAAATCATGGGAGTGGAACACTTCTAAACAATACCATCAGGATTCTTCTAACAGGACCCAGTTAATGATATGGAAAGACGACAAAAATAGATGTTACATTAGACTTACGAAAATCCAAAACTGGGCTAAAAATAGCATATGCACCCACATGGAGATACTGGGGATGTAGTTCTCATCTCTCTTTCAGCAATATTTTACTGTTTTGAGGCACTGATTTAACTGTTTAATAAAGAAGCAGTTGTGGAAATAAAAAATAACATTACCCTGAATGTATTATTTGGAGTTTCAGCTGAGGCAGGTAGCTTCTTTTTTGATCTAATTCAACCCTGTTTCTTATTCACTGATACTTTGGAATTTGTAGATGAATGACCATTGGTATAATAACTTAGAGGAGTTGGTTCATTTAAATTTCTAAATGGGATTGCATTGTATTGTATCGTTTACTGTCTTTTAAAGATCAAACAAATCTAATAACATGAGTCTGAGGAATGACAAAATATTACTCTTGCATTGTTGAATCCAGATATTGTTTAAAAAATATTAATGGAAAAAATAATTAGCCCACATCTAGGGACTGCCTCACAAATGTCCTTCAGTGAAAAATTACTTACACGTTCAATATGTCTTGAAAGATTTTATTAAAGCATAATACAAAATTCTCTTAGAGCACTGACACATGCCAGAGGGCAGATTAATGAGAATTGGATGGCTGAGCCACCTGCCTGATCTCTGTACTGACAATATGCTGGAGTTTTAAGAAATGGCTGAATGAGTCTGTAATTTTTCATTGCCAGAAGTACAGAGTCTTCAACTTTCCTTGACTTCCTGTTCAATATACAGGGTAATAAGAGAAAAGCAGTCTTAGCTGCAGGGACGCTTGTACCACTTCTGGCTGTAATATCAACATAGCTGTCATGTTTGTTGCCTGACATGGCAATTATGTGTATATCAAAGAGGAGGCACTTGGTCTGCTGTACTGTGCTCCATGTTCACAGCTGCTTAGCTAGAGACACAAAGATGGTAATAGAAAATGGCAATTAATTAATAAAATTGACACAGCATATTGTGATAAAAACTGATATATCTGTCTTTATTTTTTTGAGCTCTTAAATAATTAATAAAGCTATGCTGGTTTCAAGAGGTACGCTACTAACACACTTGATTTGCTGTGGTTTGCTGTATCATAATATATTAAATTTCAAGGAAAGAAAAGGGGACTAAAAGTCTTGCAGGTTTTGATGATGCTTATTTCTCAACTTTTCAGATTTGTCTCTGGTAAAATGCTATGAAATTGCTAATTTCCCTCCCAGAGAAACGTTGTGTTCCTTTCTTACATTTAATCAGGTCGTCTTGGTTCTGTTGTTGGTGGAAAGGTCCTTTTACGTCTCTCCTTGCTATTGACTAATGCTAACCAGTTGCAATCCATAGTAAAGATACATCTGGTGCTGCTTGTCAGACTGTCAAAATCAGCCGTCTTCAGTCCAACTGCAAGGTACACGCTGTCTCAGTATTATCATCTGGCTGTCGTGGTGGAAAGTTTGTCTGGGATAGAACTTTGTCTCTGGTAGCTGGTCTTGGAAGTGTTTTGACAACCTGGAAGCTCAGATCTGTCTTCTACACCTGAGTGTTTATAGGGTTGTTACTGTAACAGGAATGGCAGTAGCTATACAGGTCTCGGTCTAATTTATGTAGCGGTTATCAGGTGGTAGAGGTGGACAGACTTTTAAGTGGAAATATTTGGGGAGAGATAGCTGATGAAACCTCTCTGCTGCATAGTTAATGAGACTTCCGAGTATCTTATAGCAGTTTCAAGTACTGAGAATGACAAATACAAGAAATTTACCTCTAAATCCACTGGTTAGAGGTCTGGTCCTCTGACTTAGAGATGTGATGGCCTATTGAATATTCTTATAGAATGATCTGAGGAGAGTTATATCCTGTGTCCTACCACAGAATTCATCATATTGCCAAAAAACTGTGATTGGAACGAAGTGCTGTCTTAGACAGCTGTCTCAGTAGAGGCTCTAGGAGGAAACGAAGACTAAGCTTCCTTCACAATTCAAGCTGCAGTTTGTCTTTGCATCTACATTATTGGCATATTTCCGTATCTTGTATGAGTATGAAGTCAACACTGTCAGCAATTTCCTCATACTCTGGACTTGCAGTTCATTTTCTGGAACCATTACTTCAACATTTTTGAATGGCCTTGCTTTTCTACCAGGGTTCCATTTTTGTGTGATCCTCTCTGTGGAGTTTTCCTGCATGACTCTTGTCATCCATCTTTTTATTTTACTAGTGCTACCTTTTTTTTCAAAGAGTGGAAGAAGGTTCTGATGCCCACAGTTAATGAAAAAGGTTTGTTTGAGGTGAAAATATCCAGATTGTTTGCTTAAGACATCTCAGTGGCCAGAAATCAGAAAGATAATCCAAGTTGCTATCTCTTTGTAATTCAGCTCTACAGTGTGAAGTCAGGGTATGTCTCCATACAAAGATTTAAATTCATGCAACCTTAAAGAATAGAATAGAATAGAGAATAAAATAGAATAGAATAATAGAAATTTCAGTTGGAAGGGACCTACAATGATAATCTATTTTGGCTAACCTGATTTTGAAACATTTAAACTCAAGTAGATCATCATTGCCCACAGGCTGGAGTAGCATGTGTCAAAGTCTTCTAGTTTAAGAACTATTTAGGTATATCCTCAGCTACAACTTCCAAAAAAGAACTGGCTTCCTTATCCTAACTCTCCAACAAATTTGGCATCATTCATTCTTCAGCTTTCTTGAGGAATATCAGGATTCCTCCCAGGACTATAACAGTCTGAGTCCTGAATCTGGAGGAGTTTTCTGCTTTCTTTTCAAGACTCTCTGTGATTTGGTACAGCTGGTATTTTTCCTCATTTTTCCATTCCTTCATGGAATTAATCACTTGATGGGGAGCAGTTGTGATTGAATACGGTATAGGGAATTCAAACTGAATTAATAGCACATTTATTCTCACCACAGGGCAGGGTGAGAAGCTTCCATCATGCAGACCAAATCTGTCATACCAGAACAATTAATCTGGCTTGCTCCCACCAGTCTCCTTCTCAGGGGACCGTCAGAAGACAAAAGTCAATGGGCTATAGGCAGAATAACTTGTGCTCGCAGTGTATTGCTTGTCACCCTGTTCCTCAGTAGCCTTTCTCTCCCTACTACTCCCATCTCCTTCACACAACTGGTGGCTGACATGACAGCCGTTCCACAACTGCGGTTCAGGTGATGGGTGTAGATTCAGCTATGTGAGAAGACTGGTTGTTAAGCCACGATATGGACACTCTCAATGCACCATTAGATGTAAATGATCAATGTAGCATATTCTCCATCACATGAATACACTGATATTTTAGCGTGATTGTGGTGTAACTTCACCTATGTAAGGGGATGAGTGGAGAGATCTAGTCCCAGGTGTTTCCATCAAAGTCTATATGGCTTGCTTACTTCAAAAATAATTCACCTTGTTGCAGGATGTAAGGTCTGAAGAAACTGTTTTCTTCTTATATTTACTAGGAGATCTGAAGAAACTGGCTTAGAGGAAGCAAATTTATTGCTGTTCCTCTCAGCTCAGCCAGAGAGATTGCATGTAGTTCAGTTTTTGCCTACAGAGCTTGTCTCAGGTCAATGCATACACAAATTAAAATTTCCAAATGTGACAGATGGTATTTGTTTTGTGTGTGTGTTCTCAGTTGGATGCTGTGTCCCTTCAAGAAGTAGCTGGAGAAGGAAAGTCCTTGGAAAGGACAGCAGGGGGTGGGTGCAGCTTTGGGGAGCTACAGGGCCTGTTTGGGGGAGAAGGTTCTAGGGCTGGCAGGTCTGGCAGGAGGAGAGTCACAGTGCAGTCTGGGAGGCTGCAGCCCAAGGGGACAGAGACTACTCAGAGTAGCAGTCAGCAGGACCCAGAGGTAACAGAATTAACTTCCTTGGGATCAGAGGAGACTGGCAAAGTTTGATGCAGTTCAGGAAGCCACTGAGCTTTCCGAAGCTATGCCTACAAGCAAAGATCTGTCTGCCAGGACACAATGAGTAGAGGGGAAAGTTGTTTGTGAAACTGTTTCATTTTCATTCTGTCTGATGTATTCACTTTGATTTTTTTTGCACTTTAGAAGCTGGGTTACTTATGGTTTTTTTATATAACCTGTCCCTTTTTCAGTTTAAAAGTCTTTTGTCTTCTTGTCTTGTAGACGGTCTAGGCAGATCCAGATCAAATCTCTAACCAGGATTAGCTTCCTACAAATCAAACATTTCTGGGCATTTATTATTTTTATAGTTCTCGTCTGTAAAGGAAACCCTCAGCTGATCTTTGATGTGGCTTTCTGTTGGTTTTGGTGTGATAGTGGAACTAGCAATAACTTCCTGAAAGTGAAACCTTTACTCTGCAGCTTCTGCAGTCTTAGTGTTTCCTTTGACACTGCGTCTGGTTTAAATTACTTACAGAAAGTGCTTATTTTTTCATTTTCTGGCCTCTGTGTTTTTCTTAGCTACTCTTCTGCTTATGTCCTTAAGCCTGTAAAGCATCTGATGACCCAGCTTGTTTGAAAAATGCAGTTCTTTTCTTTCTGGTGCAAGTAGGAAGAAACCTAAGCAATATAGTTGATTTTGACTGACTGTGGGCAGTAGGGTTCTTCCTGTGCTTTACAAAGTGTGCTAGGATGCATGGATTGTGAGAAGAAATGGAGTCTAGCATCCTGAGGGTAGATTTCTCAGCTGTATTTGGGTTTAGTGAAGTATTTATACTGTTACTTAGGACTAAGATGGATTTTTTTCCCTAGCTCATTCCAATTCTTGCTGCTCAGCTCTGGGTTTTCTCACACTGACTCAGCATTCACAGACTTGCACAATCATGCACAAGTGAGGCAATCTGCATGAAAAATGAATAGTAGGTTTTTAGATCATGACATTATTTAGGGCTTCAGGGAATGTGGTATAGTCACTTGTTATGCAGAAGTGCATCTTATCAGCAGGTGCCCTTGCCATGTTCAGCAAGTGATACTTCTATTCTTTCTCTGGCAGGTGGTCTCAGAACTACAAGTGTTCAGCGCATCTGGCTCTAGTGCTTGGGGACCGCATCAGCATAAAGACTGCCATTTCTAATTACTAACAAATCAGAAAGTACAGCAGGAGGATCCTTCCCCTCCTGACTTCTTTCAAGTCATGTGCTGCTCCTGAGCTGTAGCGATGTGTAATTAGCCGGTTAGTGTTTGTTGTTCTCTGCAAAGCTCCTTTCATAAGACCTTTCAAAAAAGGCTCTGCCTCATCTTTAAGTATATTCTTGCTGGGCTTTATTCATCTAAAGAAGATAGGGCAGGAAGATGAAGTATTAGAGCTATAAAACACCCAGATAAGGAGACAGAAGACAGAGAGTAAATCATCAGTGTTGCCTGTTGATTCAGACATGTAGAACAATAGGAAGAGACAGTGTTTCACAGTCATTGTCAGTCTTAAGGTTGAAAAGCCTTAAGCCAAGGGTATACAAGACACATCCAAACATTAGACCATAGTTTCTAATGTGAGAGGGATTTGGAAGACATTATAAGGGCTTGACACCTACTGTCCTTGTCCATCATGGTTTTAGTGCTTGATCGTGACAGAATGATTATAAAAGAATGAACAAGTTAAATCTGTGAGAGAAGGACTGTGAGTGAGTGAAACTAGTTTTGACTGAAATAAAATTCCCTTACCTTCCTTTATGGTCTCTCACCGAGTTTAGTAACAATACTTGTGCAACACCAGCACCATAAGTTAAATTCAGAATCACTTAAACATTTTCACATTGTATTAGTTACAGTGATATTATGACATTTAGAGAAAGCAGGAGAAGTGGTTCATAGTATTTGAATACTGTGTAAGTGTAATTCAGAGCTTAAGTATGAAGAAGCAGGAGGACAGAATTATTTTTCATTTCCTTAACATGTCAGTAAGTAGGTCAGGAGGCCCTGTCACTATTAATTCAGTAATAAAAACATAGATTCTGTTAAGAGGTGGCTGCATTAATTAACAGCAATTACAATCAATGAAGTTCATTTTTGAGGAGAAACAGTGCTATGTTTACAACAGTACATTGATTATGGTTATACACATTATTTGTGTAGCATTTAATTCTTATTGTTTGCTATGTTTCTCAATTTGAACACAGTATAAGATTGTGGTGTTGAACCCACAGTTCTCAGTTCGCTTTGGAGTCAAATACTGGTGTAAAATAGATCTGTTCAGCCACAGCTTTAGAATGTTCTTACTGCTTAGTATTTGTTGAGGCTCTAACTGTGTGCTATTTATGTGCAGAAAAGGAGACATGCTCGCATTCACACACTGAAGCAAGAGAGAAATGGAATCATGAACTGGGAAACACAGGGGTGTTACATTGAGACCACTGTCCTAGGTTGATGAGTTTCCCCTAAGCACAGCGGGAAGGACACTGCTGTGGTGCTCAGCACTGGCTTTATAAAATGCCATGTGCTCTTTACAATGTCACAGACCCCTCTGTGCCAGTGGGACTTTTGCCTGCTATGAGCCATTAATGCTGAGGTTACCATCTGCTTGTTTCTGCTCCTGGGTGAGGACAAGGACTGTCTTTTTTCACATGAAGTAGATCTACAGCCAGTGTTTGCTTTTTAATATCTTTATTAAAGGAAGAGATAGAGCCTGCATCAAATGACTAATTATCCTAGAGGCTTTGTGCCCATCAGTGACAGAGGTAAAGCTGGCAGACTGCAATCCTGAAACCAGTAAGTGGGAGTTTATAGCATTTGAGGAGGTGAAAGCCCAAACTCTTCCTCTGTATTACAGCTCTGTGAGTGTGCTGATGTGGTTTTACGCAGAAAATTATTGCCCTCAAAATAATAGTTGCTAGCACTCATGTAGTATCTTCTACAGCACAAGGCATAATGATGCTTTCTGATCTGTCTGAGTCTTCTCTATATGATCATTTGCAGTCTCCTTGCAGAGGTTTAAAAGATAACCAGTTTTATTTTCTAATATTGCATCTTGTTTGTGCAGGAACACTACCTTTAAAAGATGGAGAGCATTTGAGAATGAGTTTGTTTGACTCAAAGCATCAGTGACTCTCATCAGCTTGGAAAGACATGCAGTCTCCACTGAAGTATCATTAGCCTTCGATTCAATACAGGACCAAACACTCCTGAAATGGATATTAGCAGGGTGCTTGCAAAATGAAATGCTGAACAGTCCTGCCAGTCTTTCTGGGAAAGAATTAGCAAAGTTGTATCTCACAGCACAAAACAATATGATGAAACAAACTACAATCTTTTTTGTTGTTGCAAGGTACTTGAAGCAATGATGTTATTTAACCCTCTGATATGAAATAGTTGTATTCAGTTCATAAGTTTGCCAGATTTTTTTTTAAGCAGCTGGTAGTTTTTTATTATATTAAAAATATTAGAGGAGTTTGAACTATCTGCTTCCTACAGAATCTGCAGTTTCTCATTTTCTTTTGATGTTTGTCATCATATTACCAAACGGGATAAACTGAGAAAAGAAACATGTTCCCTGTTACAAGGGCCATTCTAAGTATGAGAAAAAAGATGGGTGTTGAAGGGAGAAAAGTTCAGGAGATAAAAAGGACGTAGTAGACTACATAAGAATTAGTAACTAAATTCAAGTGAAGATTTCTGTGGTAAAACAGAAAAGAAAATAAATTCAGGGAAGATTTTGCAGACATTTAAAAAAGACTCCTCAAGTATTAGAAGAAACATGAAAGGAAGTATAAAAGATAATTGGCATCATTAAGTACGTGTTAATCTTTCAATAATGAATAAATTATTTTTAGTAAGATCCATTAATAAGTTATGGCTGGTGTTAGGGTTAAGATAGCTGGGGATAAACTTTCAGATACCGTGAAATATGGCCACAGGCAAAAGGAGAATGACTGAAGTACCAATGCACACCATGACTTTTTTGACCTGCACCTGAGAGCATAGACAAAGATCAATTTATTGCCTCCTCAGGCTGTGTTGCATAGAGAACTGACACAGATTTGCTCTGGAACTAGGATCCATAAAGTGTGCTATTTTGCTCTTCTGACTACAACTTGTCACTGTACAGCACTGCTCTGGCAGCTAACATGACTCAGACCATGATCTTTTTTTTAATCAAAATAACTTTTTCTCTTTTTTTTTGACAAAAGATCTTGTTAGTAGATGTGTGAAGAGCCATGCCAGATCCCCATTACTTCTGTTTTTCATTTGGTAGTGCAGGTGTGTTTCATGTATATGAAAAGCTATTTCAGTGCATTGTTCAAGCCAGTTTTCAGATGCATTTAGCAAGACTAGGATTATCAGGGAATAATGTGCACTTATATTGGTAAACTGAGCACTTTTAATATAGGTAGCGAGACACAGTAAACATGAGGGTCACTTGTACAGTTTTTCTTGATGCTTTTCAGATTAAATCGGCAGCACAACATCTTCTTCTGTATTGTAATGGAATGTTTAATTTAAGTCTGAGTGCTGCTTTGAGATATATTTTGTATGAAAGATCTTTCATAGAATAACATTGCTGTATTTTTACATTGCCAGGTCCAAGAAGCAAATGGAGACCCAGGAGATATATCACAGAGGTTGCTTGAAGTGAGAGCTGAATAAGGTAAATAGCAGATCCAGTGTTCAATCGCTTGGATGAAATCAATCACTTGGATGCAACAAATAACTCAGATGAAACAAACACTGGTTGCCTAGGACAAAAACCGAGGAAGTGTATTCTTCTTTGAGTGTTACTGTGAGTTGCACCCCCAGTGTTGACCTTATTTTTCTTAGTGCAGTTTCTGTTTATTTTAAGAGCTGTCTAGCTGAAGTTTTAATGTGTCCCCTACTCCTTTTCAGATGTATGTTTATTGACTCATTACAGGAATTTTACAAGTAAAAACAATGTTGGGAATTAATCACTATTTTTTGTCATGTTCTAAAACCTCTTAAATGATCAACAAAGAAATTTTAATAGTTCCGTTGACATTTAGCTTTTGAATGTTGTCATGAAACAAACAATCGTTTCTTCTAATGACTTGTCAGGGAACCCCAGATAAATAACACCAGGGCTGAAATACATTATTCTATGTAGTCTGTTTTCTTATTTATTTAGACAGATAAAACTGAATAGTTTAAACAACGTGTGTAACTGTAGAACCAAAACTCTGCCAGATCTGACTATTTTTACTGTTTTCCAGATGTCACCTTCAGAAATGTAGTACCTGTTCACTGCTAGCTGAGGGCAAGAGAAAGATTTTCAGTGGTATCAGACAGAGTGGTGTTATGCCTTTTGTGCCAACAGAAATTCTGTTCAAGATGAATGCAGCCCAGAATACTAAAGTTCAGTATGTCCCAGTTTTGTGACTGGCTGAAAAGCAGGACTGTTCCTAACTTAAGTTAGAGCAGTTGGAGTTTCTTGTATAGAAGTTGGGTTCTTGTTTGTCTGTCAAGTCCCAGCTGTCCCTAGGAAGTGAAGAACCATCAGAGAGAATATAACAAGTCACCAGTACTTGAAACATCTCTACACTGCACCATATTCCTCTCAAATACAGGAACTAATATGCAGTCGATGGAAAAAATTAAGCCTCTGTTGCATATTCTTACCTGATGTCCCAGAAGAGTACAAGGATGGCAACTGCTCTGCATAACCTGTGCCAGTTCTCAGTCACCCTCACAATAAAAAGGTGTTTCCTTACGTTCAGACATAACCTCCTGTGTTTCAATTTGTGCCTACTGACTTCCTATCCTGTCATTGGGCACCATCTGGCTCCATCTGCTTTGCACCCTCCCTTGAGGTATTTCTACAGATTGATAAGGCTTTCCCCCAAGCCTTGTTTACTCTGAGCTAAGCACTCCCAGATGTCTAAGCTTGTCCTCATAGAAGAGATGCTCCAGTTCCTTAAGCATCTTTGTGGTCCTTTGTAGGATTCTCTCCAATGTGTTCATGTCTCTCTTGTACTGAGGAATCCAGAACCGTACACAGTACTCCAGGTGTGGCCTCACCAGTGCCAAGAAGAGGGGAAGGATCCCACCCTTCCCTTGACCTGCTGGCAATACTTTGTCTAATGCAGTCAAACATACCATTAGCTGTATTTGGTGCAAGGACACATTGTTGGCTCATGCTCAACTTGGTGTCTGCCAGGAGCCCCAAGTCCTTTTCTGCAAAGCTGTTTTCCAGCTGGGTGGCCCCCAGCACATACTGGTGCCTGGAGTTTTTCTTCCCAGGGTGCAGGACTTGACACTACTCCTTGTTGAACTCAATGAGGTTTGTGTCAGCCCATTTCTCAGCTTATTAGCCACTCCTCTCAGTTTTGTGTCATCAGCAAACTTGATGAGGGTGCATTCTAGCTCATCATCCAGATAATTAATGAAGATGTTAAACAGCTCTGGACCCAGTATTGACCCTTGGGGTACACTGCTAGTGACTGGCCTTGCACTTGACTTTGCACCGCTGAACACCACCCTCTGGGCCCTGCCATTCAATTTTCAATCCCGTCAGTTTTGCATCACCTCAATTTGCTTCAGAGTTTCTTCATGCTGAGTATGGTTTATTACTCAAATCTGAGTGAAGCTGAAGCAAACATATATCAAGAGAAACAGTTTGGTCTTAATATATTTAATTTTAGACTTGTACTGGTTAGATAATACAAATGAATGCTCAGATCTATCACTTCTATGATTTTGTACAAATTCTTTCTCTTTGATAACTGCTGGTATGATATAAAATACTGTTAGTTTATATTTGATTTCCTTTCTTCACCTGTCTCCTTTGCTACTGAATAGCGTTAGATTTAGTTATCTTTGCTGTGGAATAGAAGTACTTGCAGACCCCCTGTGCTGGTATTTTCATTACCACCTGCAAAGATGAGAAAGTAAGCTTCTGTTTCTTAGTCTGTTGCTGGCTTTTCTAGCAGTTCATGTTAGGTATGGACAATTGGATGTTTTGAGAGGGCCCAAATCATTGAATTATGGCCATTTAGAAGACGGTTCTCTTCAGTGATGTTGCATTCAGAATAGTGTCCTCTTGTTTATTAAAGAAATATTGGACACAACTCCTGTACTTGTTGGTGGGGTGTGGTGTCCTTTTATCTAAACTTTCAGGTTTCTGCATCAGAATGAAATTAGATAGCATGAGCAATCTTGTAATGCAGAAGTGTGACTATGAGCTCTGCTGAACAAAATATGGAACCACCAATGTCCTGTACTTGTGCTTTTCAAATTGACAGAGACTTCTGATGATGGAGTTCTAGTAGGGTAATTTGCAGGTGAAGAAAAAAATGACACAAAAAATAGGAATGTGATTTGGGTTTTGGAGGAGATTAAAGAATAGTTGTGTAGTTTTATTTTGTTCCCAAACGTTTCATTTTCAGTGTCCCTTTTATAGATAAGTGCCTTGATATGACAGGTATTGTCAAATACTGAAAGAACACCTTTTTTTTCTGAGAAGTTGCTTTTATTTTTATTCATTTCCCCCCACCCTCAGTATTTCTGACCTGAGCACTGAAGAGCTTGCTTTACGTTGCCAGTCACAAACACCCAGGATTCATCAAAATATCAAAATTCTGGGTCCACCATCAACTCACTGAATCTTTTGAGATTTGTCTATAATTTATAATATATATATGTCATTAGATTGTGCTAGCTGCATTCTTTAGACTTTTAATGTTGGAGAGTCAATGGAAATACCAAATTAACATGACAATACTTATTTTTAAACCAACCTTTTGTCAACAAAAACCCTCTCAGAGCTGCTAGTTTTGCTTGTTGACTGTCATGCCTCTTGTCCCAGGGGAAACCGTCTCTGGCTGATTGTGCTGTGCTGTGACACTGACAGCTTTTTGCTGCAGGGAATCTTCACATATTTTCCCCAGGTAAAGAGACAGCAATATGATGTCATTTTAACTGTTTTAGGGAACAAACACAGTAAGAAAGGCAAGCACAAAAAAGTAGAACTGTGGGGCTCACAGGATTAACAAGTAGCTGTGAGGTACCTGTATTCTGTTGCTGGCTCTTTCATTGTCTTGTGCTACTGTAAACTAGTAAATTAACCTTGTTCCATGACTGCCGCATCATTTATAAAGTGAGAATGATAATGCTTAGCACCACAGAGGGGCAGTGTAATTCTTTGCTAATTAATATTTATAAAGTGCCAAATTCTCCATTGTGCTGCACCTTCACAGTCATTTACATCTGTGCAAAATGAGGACCAAGTGACTGAAAAGTGCTGCTGTATTTTATTCCCAGTCTCTGCCAGTGTGAAGGGCTGTACAAGGATTACAGTAATGCCGAATCTCTCAAGTAATTTTCAAGATACTTTTTTGCCTGTAGGCATAGACCTACTAATTTAAGAGTGAAAGCACCTGTAATAGACATATCCACAGTTCCCATTCTTAGAATATGGCACACAAAAAAAGTTACTATGGTGTTAGTTAAGGTACAAACTTGCAGGACACTGCTTCACAGCAAGCTACTTGTGTGCATGTTCCTACATCCTAAGGTGGCTTATCTGCCAGTGAAAAAGTATTAAAGTGTATTTTATTTGCTGTGAAAGTGTAAAAATTAATACCCTAGTTTTAACTTTGCAATAAATCTTTCATACCTTGAGATATTTTGATAAGCTTAGTGATCACATTTTTACTTCTCTTGCTGCAATATTGTAGCAAGTGTTTTAAGGATGATGAGAAACACAGGAGTGCAATGATCCAAAAGAACTCACAACGTATGGGGTTTGGTCCTTTACCTGCTTGCTTCTCTTTATGAAACAAGCCTATGGATGTGAGCATACCAGTAATGTTTACCTTCTGGTGATCTTCCAGGTGTCCCTGACAGGTTTATAGACTCACCACTCTGTCATGATTCTCACTTAGGCTGCCTGGAAGACAGCAAGACAAACTGCCATCTTTATTAATTGTTGAAGGTGAACAAACAGAACAGGTAACAGGAGAATCATAAAGTTAGCACAGTGAGAAGTTGTATTTTTTGTCATTTGACAAGAAGATCTTTGCAGACCCTTTTTGGCAGGCTAATGCTAATCAATGCCTGTTTGCCGTGCCTAGCCCAGCTATTCTTGCAACTAAATATAACGCTTCTTTTGAAATCTTACTACATGACATATTCTAGGCTATAAGGGGAATAAATAAGGAGTGTCACTAGTTTTGGATTTAGGAAAAAGGAAATGTATTACTTACTAGGTTGTGTATCTGCTGTTCTCATAGGCTGAAGGCAGAAGGTGATTGCAGCTTTATTTCTGCTCAGTTCAGGTTTTATTTGAAAAATTATGGAAAGAAGAAATTTTGTTCACTTTTTGTCCACTTATCTTCGACACTTTGCTTTGCATGCAGCAGTGGCCAGAATCACATATATGTTAATTACAAAATTTAGTGTACGTTCTTATTGCCTCTTTGATTATGAGCCTGTTACCAAGAACTGAGCTGTTCAGAATACTTTCTGATTAATCATGCTTTTCTCATCAGACACTTCACTTGTAGAGTATCAGATAATGATCCTCCTCACTGAGAGTTAAAGATATCCCAATAAATAGAAACTGTGACTATTGGGAACTCCAGACAATATGGTATCCATTAATAAAAGTGATGGGAAACTATTCGGTCTGCAGCTTGTCTCTAGAAGATTAGCACATTAAAATATTCACTCTTTATGCTTCCAAGCAAAAAAATAGAGGAAGAGAAACCCCGGATGAGATGATATGAAGTAAGCATAAGCATGATCAGGATGTGTGAGCCGGTATTGAATGAATGTCTTCCCTTGCAGGCTCTGTGACAGTCTTCCATCTGCTGTTATTGCATGAAGAGAAATTTGTTTTCTTTTGACATCTGTTTTGTGTTTGTGTTTGCTCATAGAAAGCATCATGTAACTGGAATAATACTACTCATCCAGTCATAAATACGAGGACAGAGAGGCCTGCATCCTATGCATTCTGTCTTCCGCAGCCACTGTAATGTGTGCTCTAGTTCCTTGTCCAGCCTGTAGCTCAAGAAACAGGATGTCTACTGCTTCCCTGTGGGGAGTCCTCTACAGCCAGACACCGTGGGTCATGGGTTTTTTTATTACAGATTAAAATGGACCAGTTAGAAAATAGCCCTTGATTTCCTTTATTGCAAAAGGTAAAACAGGCTCCAGAATGCAAAATTGAGTGAATTAGGGAGGC